>NC_135224.1:12460174-12760174 GCF_052324685.1 Brachyhypopomus gauderio | reverse complement strand
TGTAATATTAGCAGGTCTAACTTGGTTGAGTTTTATGAGTATAACATCCAGGGCACTTGCCCACGCACATCCCCATGGACCATTTTGGGTTTGTGTGTACTCTTGTAGGTTTGAGGTGCTCCTAACAAGTAAACCTGTGATCAGGACTAGAAGAAGCAATGAAACTTTATGTAAAATGTCCTGGTACATGTTCTAGATTATTCCCCTGCCCTAAACATCTGAGTCTTGATTTTTGCCAACCAAACAGCCCCAAACCATCAGTGACTGACAGGCCTATTCACGTATTACATATTTGATGTTTGGTTTTGGACTTTCCTAGTTTACAGGTATTTTATTACAAACATGCATATGACACATGGATGAAGCTTTGTTTGATTTCCTTGGTTGTTCTTGGAGGCTTTTTTAACATGGTCTCTACAAATAGCCAGTTATTGTGAACGTGGTAAACTGTTTCATTTTTAGACATTGTCAGCCTAAGATGTTCCTAAACACTATTTCTTGAATTGTGGCCGTCTTTGCATCCTTCACCATTTCACTTGGTCTGTGTGGAAAGAATTTATAACTTCCACTTTCTGACAAATTTGGAATTTGTCCAAATTAAGGGTTTATAACTATCATAACATCAGTTGATGTGTTAATTTGTCTTTTATGTCTTCACTACATCAGCAACCATCTGTTTGGACATGTAATCTCATTTCGCCATCTATGATCGATGGTTTTATATCCTACCTCAAAAGGAACTGGAAGAAGACTATAGTACATTTTCGTAATGCTGAGATTACTTAAGTCATTTAAATGTCCTTGTATATTTAAAGGATTCAGCTGATTGGTTTTATTTATGTCTCTTTGGTGTTACTTTAAATTGTATACATTTTTCAGGAGTATAAGCAGTTGGCATTTTTGCTTGTATTCATCAACCAATAATTCTGGACACCGATATCTTCTCTGAAACAAAAAAGGCAATTTTTGTGTTTTTTAATGAAGCTGAGGGCTCCTCTTGCTTTAATGTGTATTGTTCATCACAGTCATGGAACAAAAAGAGGCTTTGCTCATATAATATCAAAGGGAAGAGAAAGGGTTTTGACACAAAGTACAGATGTGAGTAAACTGTAAACTGTTCAACTCTTAATGGCCTGTTCAAAGTTACATTTGTTTGTAGATATAATCATCTGGAGAACAGCATACTTACTAAGATTATGATGATGTGATGAGATGTAAACTTCCAAGCCATTTTATTACCTAAACCTTCTAGGTGTACAGTTAAGAGTGTAATGCCAATCTGTTGCCATGTTTGTATTAGCCATCCTCCATTCCTGTGGTTCTCCAACCCATCACAGTTCCCAGTTTGCTACTACCAGGCATTTGGTGGAGTTGGTGGCTTTGTGTTGAGAGGTGGGACGGAGCCCAAATGTAGGCTGGCTGCCTCTTAAGGACCGGACTGAAGATTACTGCCTCAGCCTGTCCTTCTAGGACCTTTTCTCAACATTGGATCGCTATTAGCTGGATATGTTTGTGACCGGCTTCTCCCATCCCAGCAGTGATACTGACAAAAAAAAATAAGATCCCAGCAACAGTGCTGTGCCTATTCAGATTGTACCAGCAGAGCATGGTTAATGGTCCTCCACTCTATTGTTAATGGTACCGGGAATAGTCCACTACTTAATTTCTGGTCAGTAGTCATCCTGTGATCAGAAACTGAGCAGTGATTAACTGGGTTGAAGATGGCTGACCAACTGTGCATGTTAACAGATGGTAATTGAACACTTTCAGAATTTACCTACAAGTGTGCCTAATAAAATGGCCATTGAGTGTACAATGTGCATTGAATAGCCTAACATATTAAGAGCGAATCATGGCTTACTATGCTCTTATGGTAGAATTTTTCATACCGACATTTCATAGCAAGCTCCAGGTCCCCACGTGCCAAACCTTTAGAGCAAGGAATAAATATTTAAATAAGTACAATTCTGGAGACATGGTAAAATTATGATTATGTATATGAAGATCGTCCAGAAATATTTGAAACGGTACATTTTGAGACTTTAAATGGGAGTGAATACATCGGTCTACTTTGCGTGGGGACGGCACGCTCTGTCCTTGGTATTCTGGCAATTGTGAGGTAAGGACGTGAACTGATCGCCTGACTGATTGATGAAGACACCACAACCTATTACCTATGGCCCGTTCCTGTCTCTTACTGTCTGCAATACAAGCTGCCACACAACAGACGTGTAGCTATTTACTCGAAAACCCAATTTAAAGAGGTCAAGAATGCATGAAGGGTGGTCATTGGAACAGGCGAAAATGTTAAAGAAAAAAAAAAAGGAAAAAAATGACAATGTGGCACTCATGTTGGTATAATATATATATATGAGGGGGCAAACATCCCTCCACCATTACAGTGCCTATGGCTGACAGCCCATTTATCATGTAATCTTTCTTCTCTATTATATACATTCAAAATAATGATTAATGTATACTCAATGTATTTACAGAGATTTTGATCATTTGCAACAATTTCCAA
Source organism: Brachyhypopomus gauderio (assembly GCF_052324685.1). Taxonomy (NCBI): domain Eukaryota; kingdom Metazoa; phylum Chordata; class Actinopteri; order Gymnotiformes; family Hypopomidae; genus Brachyhypopomus; species Brachyhypopomus gauderio. The sequence goes on along the minus strand of NC_135224.1, from coordinate 12,757,650 downwards.
TTATTTATTATTTTTCTTCTAATTTTCCAACCCAAAGATGGGCTATAAAGTACATAAAGACAGAGGGGGGAGAGTTAAGAAATAAAGAATGAAAAATAAAGAGAAAAAAAAAGTGGGAGAATAGCATTGCTGAGGTGTAATTCTCTCCTTCTTTCCAGGTCCAGTGCATCTTGCCAATACCTGAGAGAAAGGGAGAAAGGGGAAGCAGAGGAAGAAGACGCAGGAGTAAGAATGAGTGAAAGAAAAGTGGCAGAATGCAACTGAAGCAAATGAAAGGGTAGACACAAGAATCGGATGCAAGGGAAAAATGTGTATTACAAAAGATAGGAAGAAGGGAAAATGGACAGAGTAAGTAGCTAGAAAATAGGCAGAAACTCACTTTGTCTGGACAATATGTATGCAAAAGGCAGAATTGGCACTAGGTATTATTTAAACATCATTGCAAAGGCATGGCTATAAAATATATATAATACAAAATCAAGAGCCTGAAACCGAGAGTCTAGAATAGCTGAACAGGTAGTTACCTGGGAATTTAGTTTTTGTAAAAGCCCATGTCTGCAAGCTTTCATTCATCAAATGGTTAAATTAAAAGAAAGTCAACACACCCTTACTTCCGGTGGCTACATGAATAGTTTTAACAGGCTAACAGCAAAATCACAATGTCCATTTTATGGGGTATTAGCTCCTATATAAGCTTTTAAGTGCTTTTATTTTTTTACAACTTAGGAGATTAACAGGAGAAAATGTAATACAGGTAGTACAAAATACAGTATAAAGTTTACCATGAAAACCTATGTACACTTCATTCATACATGAAGTCATGTACAGAACATGATTACAAAGGCTTTCTCAGTTTGTTGTGGTAGTGCAGTTGCCAGTGTGCAAACAGCAAACTGTCCCAGTCTTGCCTTAGATCTACACATCAGTTAATATTAAGTACAAAATATATCATGGAATTAATATGGGGAAAAACACACATATGGTCTGTCTGAAGTGACTTTATTTGTATAAATCAATTAGGGTTTTCTGTTCATTGAGAATCACTTCAGTCTTTGATCCATGATGGTCTATCAAGTTCACAACGTTCTAGTTTAATAACAGTATAGCAGCATTTTCCCAAGGGTTACAAAGCATGAACAAGCTAAAATAATTAACATATTACACATGTGCTTTGCACTTAGATCTGAGAGTCAGAAAGTGGTTTTATAATAGTTTTGAGCTAAACATAGTATTTTACTGAAACCAACATTGCCTCACATGAACACGATGACTGGAAAGAGTAGAATTCTTCCTTTTTTAAAAATGGTTGAATATAATGTAAACACTTTAAATGGTGCTTTGCTGTTGGCACACTAGCGTAGCACGGTCACTCTCAGCTAGCAGGTGAGCATGCACACACAGGTGAGAGCTCTGTATACCTGCCAGGTTTTATTTAGCCATGGCTTTGATGGCCACTGCAGCCTCCTCATTCATGGCAGACAGAACAGTGATCTGAAAACCACACCACAAAAGTGAAACCATTAGAACCGCAAGTTGTGTGATGTACTACAGTGACACAGTGTGGTATTAGAAGAGTTAGCAAACAAGAGTGAAGAGCCTTTACCAGGATCTCCTCGCCAGCATCAAACTTGCTCTCTATCTCCTTGCCCAAGTCTCCTTCAGGCATTTTTAAATCTTCTCTGACCTCACCACTGTCCTGAAGCAGAGACAGGTAGCCATCCTGGATACCAATCAACTGTTTATGGGAGTATTTTTAGAGAGAACACAGAAGACATTTTAATAAAATGTGTTTTTAAATCTGGACTTTATGCTTATGAGACTACAGCAATATGAAGTTTAATTCATTTCACTCAACCTCATTTCACCTTGAAACTTAGTGGCTTATCAGATAACGTGGAACATTATAGTGTAATCACGTGACCAAGTTGCTAGTGAGTCATATCTTACTTGAACTGGGAGACTTTCATACCTGATAATCCATTCGCTTGATATTAGGGACATCCATATTATGAGTTGAGGGACAGATATCCTCATACTTTTTGCCAGTGAAGATGTCAATTCCAACCATGTGGACCTTTCCGCCAAAAAAGTAAAAGGGTTTATACGTTCCTGTATATTCAAAAGATCATGAACCCTCACAGCCATTGTTTTCATAACAGCGTTACATTTATCAGAACGGTGTACAACTGCTAAATAATCAAAGACCCATATGGTATAATTTCTGCAAACTCTATATGTAGCTATTTTTCTATGTTCTGAATACCGATAGTATCTAGTACATTTGCTGGGATAGATTAATATTTTAGACTCGGGTGCACAATAGTGGAGCAACAACACTGAATTGACAGCTCTACTCTGCCCTTATGAAAACACACCTTAAACTTCACTCCCACACACCTAACTGCCCTCACCTTTGCGTGTCCGTGTTTGCCGGTCTTGGAAGTGGACATCTCCACGATCTTGCATGGTCGACTCTTCAGCACCACGAAGCCGTTCTTGCGCAGAGCGGAGCACTGCATGGGGTAAGTGGCGGAGGCCCCAGCATCACCTGTCGTGAAGTCCAAATCTGCATCCGCCATATTTGCCCTGGGGGGTGACAAGCATAAAATCTAACGCATCCCACGGTTTTCAGAGGATAAATAGCGTGCTGACATTGTACTGTTGGTAAAATATAGAAAAGTAGTATCTATGACGAGGTGAGGAACCATAATACTCGTCACTTAAAGAATAAACATCACCTTTTACATTTATTGTTTAATTAAATAAAACGGCTGTTACTTTAGAAATAAAATGCATGCTTGCTAGTTTGCAAGGGTGGGCTAAATTTGGTAACGAGAACATGGCACCTGTTTGCCACGCTGCTGTATACTTCTGGCAAACAAATGTAAAACTTTCAGCTTATTAACAATGGTACATTAGGTTGTGTTATTTGTGAATTACAAGTAAATAGTAATGGAATACAGCCGTTATGTGGTGTATTGCCGTGTTTGGTGGGGCGCACACGCTCACGTGGAGAGGCCTTCACGTCAACTCATGCTGTCTCCATGCAAGACATGCAAGTCACACATGGATCGACTTGGGCGAACACGCACTTTACGGTAGCACGTCTGTAAAACCGGTTAACACACTCGATCCCCTCACACGTAACGATAAAGTCCAAAGTTTGATATTGCGTGTCTCCTTAGATCCAGATAACTTTACAACCTCCCACATTCATACGGCAGCGCTAAGGCACCGGCGTCGACATGCTAATAGACATGAGCGATGCCCACTCTGCTCGAAGCATGCACGAGTACGATCAGGATATTTTATACCGTCACAATAACGAATAACGTCGTGCTGAACTTGCTCGGGCCACATTTCACAACGACGTGCTCGTTCTCTACTCGTGTTTTATTTATTGCGGCCTGCTATATCTGCGTTGACTGACCGCCCATGACAGCAGCGCCTCCGCCGCACACTGATCGGCGAACCGAGGCCGTGTGCGCGAGGAGCTATAACCACCATTGAGAGCTATAACCACCGTTAAGAGCTATAACCACCGTTAAGAGCTATAACCACCGTTAAGCAGGTGCAACTATAACACGGATCTAGATATATAGCCCGTTGTAACCATGCATGCATGTGTGAGCATGCAACTTCAGTCTGTGCATGCACAGCCACCACGAGGTTGTAGGGTTGGTGACTGCGCTAATGCACAGCGTCGATAAAGGGTCGAGTCATGATTCAAGTGATTCGATCTCTCTCCAGATATCACGTTTTAACTGGGCTACACGGACGGAGACATCTTTCCTGTGGAGCAGTTCCGTAAAGTTAAATCCAAGGCCTAGGGAAATTCTGTTGTCGTCATCCCAAATTTCCAATGCCACGAAATTAGCGCAAAACGTCGCTTAGTCGTGGATTACTTAAAAAAGAGAGGTACATCTTCGAAAGTTAGCCAACATTTCGTTGTTGCAAAAAATGAAACACACGTTCGTTTACGGTATTAAGAAATGTGGTAGATGAAGGTGCATTTGGGGGAGGACACAACTCTTAACGCGCGATCGCGCCCGTTATTTGAAAGGTTGCATTAGCTGGTCACTTACCTAGTTTACAACCTTTTCCACACTAGATGCTACGGGGCAATCCAACAACGGATCTGGATGGATGTCTCGGTTCCGTGTTACCCCTCCGTCTGGGTCGTCTAGCTTCTGTGTGGCTGCGCGGTGCCCCTGTTGTGCCTATTGAGTTAAATCAGCTCTCTGGACGCTGCCGTCATTCCAGGCGTTTCGGTTTCCCCCGGTTGCTTTTCTTCGCCGACGAGGCCACACGAGCAGGTCAGCGGCCGTCAAAAGGGTTAAACCCCAAACTCTCGCTTTCACGCTCGCTCGCTCACTCTTTCTACACACACACACTCATCCGCACCGAGTCAGCCACACATACCCACGAAATGAACCTCAGCAGTTTCCTTTCCACTGCGCATGCGCCCTCGCCCTTCGCTCTTGAGATTCTAGGGTGGGTGGGGGATACGCGGGGGGCGCAGGGAGCCTCGTCGTCTGATAGTCCGTTAGTGTGGATGGAAGACATGACCGTTATAAAATAATTATGAAATAAAATAATTCAGCGAGACATCGGTAGGGTTTTGGACAATCACTTAAGTTATTTTTGGGGTACACATGGCGATTTTCACAAGTGTGAGAAAGGACGCTTTCATTTCCTCCATTCATTCCTAAGAGTGCCCCCACTAATTTAGGGACGTAAGGATCAGCTAAATGAAATTCACCAAAGGTTGGCGTAGCTTGCTCTACAATTATTCATTTAGAAACATTCGCATTATACCTCATAACTTGCCTTCTCAACAATGGCCAGAGTTAATTTGCACGAAAAAAACATTAAAACACTTGTAAAACATTTCTTACATTAAATGTCGTGTCGCATTAAATTTCCCTTGCCTTTTTCTTAGTCTTAGTGGAGGACTACACAATGCATCATTGTGTGGTTCAGCGATAGATTCAGATTGTTAGTTGTTGAATAATTGTAGACTACAAGGCATGGCCTTAGTACGGATTAATGGACGGTCCCATCTTGCCAGTGTGTAGTTGTTCGGATAAATATAGCCGTGTGAAACTTGAATCTGCTGACCTATGAGGGAGGCTAGGGCGAGGCAGTGAGGCCAAACAACACAGGGGCTCGGGGCGAGACGGGGTCTTCACCTCCGGTCCAGTGTGCTATCACTGATTTGGCCAACGATCTTTATGTGCAATTATAACCGCAGGATATCCGTAACAGAAGACAGGTGTAGCCCAGTTTTTCAGGAACAGCAATGACCACGTCGTTACGAAATGTACGCAACCACGTCTTCAAACACAAATAGAAGAGTATTGGGCAACATCATGTAAGATTTTAAAATAAATCATACTGGGCTTCTGCAACAGTTTGGATGTTTCAGTTGGTGCAGGGACATCGCAGAGTTAAATTAGTTTTAGGCCAGCGGATCGAATTTTTAAATGATAGCGTTCGTCGTTTCACGTGAATAGTGCGTTTCGCGCGAGACAACCCCGCTCTCCTCCGACTCCCAATTGATAAAGTGAACGAGTAACTGGGAGCCGCGGATTGGTCGACTGGAAACCAATGAGGGCGAGGCTGCCACGCGCGTTCCCGTCGTGGAATCGGGATAAAAAAGTTTGTGGCGGTGGTTCGAGCAAAGTTTTGCGTTTCGGAGGGAGGGGGTAAACTCTAGGAAAAAAAAAACCCGTAAGAGAAAATGACCGACACAGAAGTACAAGACGCTCCTCTGTCAGCACCGGTGACCGAGCAGTCACAGGCGGAGAGGAAAGTGATTGGTAGGAGTCCTCCAAAAGTTTAGCCAGGGTATAGTCGGTACACAAGCTGAAATACTAGACGCGTTATGATTACCAGACGCACTTGTTTGGTGCAATTTAATGGGCTTGGTAAATGTGTTAGTTGGTAAACGAATGTAGTTTTTGCTGGGACTGTTTGTTAAGCTACTTTTTTACAGTTCATTTGGGTTTCAGGCAATATCATTCCCAAGTAATTGAGTGCGTTGTGTAAGTTTCAAGTGGGCGCCACCTTGGTTAAACACATTTCAGAAATACTTCCACGTGTTTCTCGTTTTTCTAGTACCCGTGAGTAATTGAGCTCGTGTATCACCGAAATGTGTTAAAAACTGACTTTTGTTTGGTTTGTCAGTCGCCGAGATTCGTGTCCGCTCGTGAATTAAACCTGTTTCAAACCTGTTTCATACGCGTTAACGTAAACTCGGACAAGTTGGTGATGGCATCTTGTCGCTTATCGTGAAATAGTTTTGTATTGCCGAGTATTGATTTTTCGACGTGAGTCGAAATGCTGTTTGTCATTTGAGATTTTTATCAAACCGGAATTTGTTTTTAAAAAAATGCATGCATCGATTTCTACTTTAAAATATAACGTTATCTTGTCGTGAACGTACTGCAAAAAATGGGTCACGTTGTAGTGTTTATTTTTATTTATTTTTTGCTGATTTAGAAAATGTTTGGAGTAGGCCATTTTCAAAGAAACGCTTTCCTGCATTCGCTTACAGATTGGTATTTACGATGTACAGCGCATTGCACTTGACTTTAACACAGAGCGGTTTCGAAGTTGATGGTTAATTATTGACACACAAGGCCTTCCTCCTTTGGGGAGGCCATCGGTTACACTTTGGTTGATGACCTGCCTTCAAACATTGGAAAGTGTCGTTGGCTCTTTCACCACGCCTTAGTGTGCGTAGGTGTACGCGAGAAAGTCTCTATGAATTTATGCAAACCTTGACGTTTCTGACATTGCAGCTACTTTGGTGCAAGGAACCGTGAAATGGTTTAATGTGCGCAATGGATATGGCTTTATCAACAGGTATGTGGACAATGCCTGTGGAGTACTTCAAATAACATGCTTATTTATCTTAATGTAGTGGTGTGTTTAGTGTTTGTTTGATTATTTGGAAATGTTGACTTGCTATATAGTTTAAACTAAAGGGAATTTGCTTTTATTTGTTTTTAAGTTGTGTAGTCTACATACGAATTGAATGAGTTTAATTCTTAAATATTCTTTCCGAATCTCTTATGTTGCCTCACAGAAATGACACCAAAGAGGATGTTTTCGTCCATCAGGTAAGAAGTGTAATCACTAGACCTAGTAATTTGCCTTCAGAACTGTTTTGGCCTTTTACAGTAATCAGTCCTGTTTGTCCTAAACAGTTTTGTTGTAAATCTGCAGGACACGCTTCATATTTCTGTCCTTTTGTACAGACTGCTATTAAGAAGAACAACCCTAGAAAATTCCTCAGAAGTGTGGGTGATGGAGAGACTGTGGAGTTTGATGTTGTTGAGGCAGCCAAGGTGAGTAGCCATGCAACTCTTACATTTGACATCACTCATGATCCGTTTGTCTGCTAATAATGAACGCCTTGCGTCGTTCCCGTTTCGTGCACGTCTGTGTGTCGTAAACCCAGGGCTCGGAGGCTGCAAACGTCACGGGCCCAGGTGGGCTGCCCGTCAAAGGGAGCCGCTACGCCCCCAATAAGCGCAGGTTCCGCAGGCGTTTCTTCCCGCGTGGCGCCCGGCCCTTGCTGTCCGATGGGAAGTCTGAGGAAGCTTCCACCGGCCCCGCCTCTGAGGGGGAGGGGGGCGGGGAAGACGGGGCATCCAAGCCGGGGCAGCCACGCCGCCGCCGCCAGCGTAGGAGACTGGATGCACAGCCAGGCGAGGTGACTACTCACTGCCACTACTGTCTGGCTCCTCACACCTCCTCCAGGGGAGCCGCAGGGTGGAGAGATGGTGTAACTGTGCAGACAGTCTGGGTTAATGCTGCTTACTGCTTTGGTATTTGCTATGCAAGGAGCGTTCTAGGTTTCTTTCAACGTAGGTGGTTTAAATAATCTCTTTCGTTCAGTAACTTAATCTGCTTATAAAGATGCCCTGGTGTCGTTATAGCACCTAGGTTTTATGTTTGTTCCTTTTGTTTTCCTTAATTTGATATGCTTGCTGTCCGTTAGGGACAAGTAGGTGAGCAGAAGAGTGAAGTGATGGATGATCAACAGAGGGCAACTCCACGTAGGTTCAGACCACGATACCGTAGGTGAGTCTTACCCTTCCCTGCGCACAAAAATATGGGATTGTCCTCTACAATGCAATGATGGAATATTGGCTGGCTAATATTGGGTGGTTTTTGTATGCTTTTTGTAAAGAAAATGAACGTGATGTATTGAATCAACATTAAACTAGGGGTACAATCCTTTTGTAGGTTTATTTGGTTGCTTGCATAGACATCTTGCTTGTGATTTGCAAGGCATTCTGGGAAATCTCTTGTACCACTCTGTTTAGACTTTGCAGCTGAAAGCCATCCATAAGGATAGTCATGTAGCCCTCACCCTTTGCCCTCAGCCCTTTATCCCAACAAGGGTTGAGACGGCCTACCCTAAGTCACGTGCAAAGCTATTGTGCTAGGGGTAAAACGGAGTTGATCCTGTGTCTAGATCTGCATCGTATCTAATCTCTGATCATCCTCAGGCCGTTCCGTCCTCGCCCACCCACCGGAGATGATCAGCCCGTGGCGTCGTCTGGCGAGGGTCAAAAGGAAGTAGCCCAGGACGGTGGAGACCAGGGCGACGCACAGAAGCCCCGTCGGCAGTTCAGCCGCCGCAGGCAAAGGAACTCTGACTCCACCACCTCCAAAGTAAAGTACCAGTGCTAGTAGTGACGTCTTGCACAGGAGCTCTTTATGTGGAGATAAACAGTACGTTCACAGAGGATTGTAGCTTTTTGCATTAGCGCGCGTGTTTCAGGATCTAATGAAATTGTAGTATTTCCATACCGATTTGCTCTCCCATATGGATTGTTCTAAGCAGCAGGCTGGGTTGAGTGGAAATGTGTAGCTATGATTCCCCCCCCCCCCCCCAGGATGGTGCAGAAAAGTCTGAAAAAGTAGAGGCTGCCTCCCCTTCTCAAACTTCAAAGCCCACTGATGTTAAATCCTCCCCGAAGTCCTCCCCAAAACAGTCCCAGAAAGCCTCCCCCAAAACGGCAGAGGTGAGGCTTAAATTACCTTTTTAATCTGCATGTGTACTTTCCCTAGTAATTTTTTGTTGGTACTTATATTGGAGAACCTGGCTGAGTGTTTCTCATGCGTTTACACCCGACCCCCTCCCCACTTCTGCCAACAGGCCCAGGTTGCGACTGTTGCTACATCTGTGGAGTGACTGCCATGATGTGGAAGGATTCGAATGACCCCAGCAAGAGGTGGGGACTCCTCGTGATAAACGGATGCCGTCATATCAAGGGCGTGTACAGCTGCTGCTGCTAGAATGCACTGGATGGTCTCAGTACTAATGTGGTCCAGTTCTCTTGGTCTTTTGTTTTTTCTTTTTTTTTTTTTTTTTTAAATTAAAATGCATGAAATTTGATTACAATTTTTTCTCTAGAGATTTAACAGAGCAGCTTGATTTCCAAAGCTAGTTAGCCATTCCTTTTAAATATACGATTCCGAAGTGGAAAAATTAGCCCGAATTTAAAACTGTAAAAATTTGTAAATGGAGTTTAATTTGACATTAATATGAGGAGCTTCTGTCACAATTGTCAATGTATATTATACATTGAAATTTGTCAGAACTAGTGTGGCTGGTAAACTGGTGTGACGAAGTAAATGCACCCCTGAGAAGTTATTAATTTGAGCTTCGATGCATACATTTTCAGTAAGGTAGCCTATCAAAATTTACCAAATAAATAATATAGGCAGTAACTTGTGTATTCGAAGGCGTTTGAATATTCAGCTTTTGTCTTAAATCGATAATGTTTGCTTATAGTGAAGGTGACCACGCAAAGTTAAAGCGTTTTTGCGTAGAGGGGTGAATGGAAACTCCCAGTGCAAAGGACGGTTAAAAGAAAGTCACTTTGCCACTGTGGACAACAGATTGCGTTTTAGATTATTTTAAGTAATCGCTGGAGGGTAAAATTTCTTGTTTTTCAAGGCCAATAGATTAGCAAATCCAGATGTTGAACAAAACCTTTCCAGGGGACTTTGTTAGTCACACCTTCCTTCTCAAAGTATGCCGTTACTTTTGCTCATCAAGAATTGGGTCCCTGTGTCATTTTACCCCTGTTATGGAGGGTTTTTCCCCCCTTCTTTCTCCCTCCCTTTTATTTCCCGCTCAATATTTTTGTCACTCTGCTTTTGTGTTGTCCTGTAGGTCCCCGGGTGGGTTAGCTGGGGGTGGTTGGACCTCATCTGTCTCAAATACAAAACCGATGTGCGCACCACTCTTCCCTCCTGCTACACCTCTTCCCTGGACCCTTCATTTTCTTGAGTGAACAGGGGAGGGAGGGTGGGAGGGACAAGGGGTGAAGATTATATTTTGGACTTGAAAATCTTGAAAGGGACAAAACAGGGGGGGGGGGGGGGGGGGGGGAATAGAATGTACTCCAAAAGCCAAATGTGTTTGCATAGTCTTCCCCTTAATTCTGTGGTTTGGGTGTGAGTAGTTGGACATGAGAACCAGTTTGGCCCTTTAAGTTAGAGAAGAACTACGAAAGTGTGAGGGAGTGGTGTATTTAGTGTTGCCACGTCTCTTACCAGTTACGAAATGATAAATTACTACAGGCCCATGTATAAAAAGATGTGAGCTGGTTTGAGGTTGTTTTTGTTTGTTTGTTTTTTTTTTCTGTTCTTAATCTGTTTTCTTTGGAGGGGATTATGTGCAATGTTAGTAAAGTCAAATGTCTATATAAAGTATTGGCAAAACAATGAAACCGTTTGATTCCTTTTGTGTGAAATTCATAAATCTGCATTGACTTTTAGTTTGTGTTGCTGCCAATCCACACCCCCCTACACGCTTCAGATAAGGCTGCTTTTCCTCCCTTTGCCTAATTATCTGTAATCTACAGAAGGAAAAGCCAGTGTTAACTACAGCAGATGTTTGTTTAAAAAGGCAAAAAGCAAGATTATGCTATTAGCTTCACACTAAACCCAGGTGGCTGAGGCAGTGAAAGTGACCAGTACACCCCCCCCCCCTCCCCCATATAGGAAGTTAACACTAAAGCTAAACTGTTCACCAGCCAAAATGGAAACAACCTATTTGGCATGGTGTATTGCATATCCAAAACCTCATCTGTGCTTTTGAAAAAAAAATGTGCTGAAATTGAAAGCAAGAGCAAAAATGCATTTGTTGCTTTGAGTCTACCCAGTACATCTGATCAGACAGCAAGGTGACGTGAAACATTCAAATTTGGTTTGGTGAGTGTGGTAGACAGAAGTACAACAGTGATTAGGAGTATAGAACACGGGGCCACGTGCACACTGTTTATTGTCATGGTTAAATCAGTTGTATACAGTATAACATCAAATTGCTTCCTTTTAACACCGCCATTCATTCCAGAGACAAGCCTTACATACACATACATTACAGAGATATGGCACAATTAAAGGTCCTCTTGACATAACTTCTTTTTGACTGCATTACTGACTGCAAATGCATGCTACAAATTTTCTGATCACTGCTGCTAAGCACATCCCATTTTTCATTAAATGACCTACACACTAGTCACTCAACACAAGGGTTTAATTGTTTTATCAGTGATGCACAATTAGCAGTTACATGGTCTGTGCAATTACAGAAATGCTGGTGTCTTGTCCATATTATCAGGGACACAATTTTTTGGCCGTGTCTTACTAGACAAGATTTTGGTGCAAGTAATGTGTATTTTTAACAGCTAAAGTGCAGAACTGGATTTTCATGCCTTTTTAAAACTGACTGAGAATTGCTACTGACTATTACCTTTAGTATGTAAATGTTGCATCTTGGCTGCTTTTATTTGAAAAGCAGCTAAATCTTCTAAAATACAAAATTCCATATATTCTGAAAAATGTTCATTTCAAAGTATCTGAAGTTATTTAAATATCACTAAATGTGCATTTTGGATATACCACAGCAATAACAAACTAACAAAGTATGTCAGTGTAAGTATAAATATACAAATATAACTGTCCTTTCATCTCAACACTGTCAAGCATTGTGCAGATAAAGTGCAGGAATACAAGCTCCAAAGTTTTCCTTTCCCTGAAACACCTGTACACTGTCTTACAGAACTTTGTATCCAGTTCCCCAAGAAACTACAAATGTTTCCGTTTCTTATATACATTCTGTTTCCTGTGAAATACCCTATACCTCATTAAAGGGCAACTTTTTTCAAGGCCACCCAATATGTAACCCACTAACCCTCTAGGTCCTCATGTTCATCACCTCTTCAGTTTTCAGTGTTCTGTGCCATCTGCGCCGAGGTACTCCAGCTCTGTACTGGGCTTTCCTAGATCCATATCCAAGTCCAGATCCATTCCCATCATGGACTGCGAGTGGCGGTGGAAGGTAGCGGAAATCTGGTCGAAGGTCTTTCCTCGAGTCTCAGGCACCCGGAAGAAAGTGAAAAGCAAGAAGAAGAGGAGGAGTACGGCAAAGATGAGGAAGACGTATGGTCCACAGAGGCTCTGAGGTAGAGAGAGAAGTTATTTTGCAGAGTAGATGTGACTGCAGCCTATTAAATGTTCTCCTAATTTCTAATTGTTGTTATCTCCACTCTGCTGTCAAGAAAAGCATAGAGTAAAAAATGGCCTTTTGTCTTCAACTTACAGCAACGTACTGGAATCCCATGCCGATGATGAAGTTAGCAGTCCAGTTGGAGCATCCAGCCACTGCCATGGCTGCAGGTCTGGGCCCTTGAGAGAAGAGCTCGGCCACAAAGAACCAGGGGATGGGTCCTGGCCCCACCTCGAAGAAAGCCACAAAGCCAAAGATGGCCAGCATGCTGGTATAGCTCATCCATGGTACACTTTCCTGGTTACCAGACAGCAGAGATGAAGGAGAGAGTCAGAAAAGAGCCACAGACAGCAACTGGAGGTCTTGTTTCACTTATTTTATCACTAGATGATGAGAAGACAGAAGGACATCGTTGTCTTTGAAAGACTGACCAGTAAATTGAGAGCAATTGTCATGACAATGGCGCATGCACACATTCCAGCCAGTCCTAGCATGTGCAGCGTTCGACGACCCGTCCTCTCCACCAGAAAGAGCTGTTGGGATACACAGGGTGTTTGAATTTATTTTAAAGGCACTTAGCCATCTGTTGTTGTTTCTACTAATCAGCCAGAAAACTAGATGCATGACCATATTTATTTGAAATATGTTGAAATAAAATGTTCAAAATTGCCACGTATTTTTAATGTAAAATGAAAAGATGTACAATCTCACTTATTGGTAATTGCAAAAGTATTCAGAAACTGCCTGCATTGCAGCATTCATTTTGTGAACTTACGAAATGAGGCAAAAGTAGTTTTAATGCTTCATTAAGAATGTGATGGCAAAATCCATTCACTTTGGCAAATTTTAATTAACTCAATTAACATTAAATATTTCTAAATGATTAGTCCCTGAATTCACTATGGTTCAATATAGATACTAGTAAGTCATGTGAAAATTCTCCTTTAGATAAGAAAGTAGTGAGAACTATGAAGAATCAAGGATCATTTAAAGCCAGTCAAGGATGAACTCACTAAAAAGCATAAGCGCAGACTGGGAGAAAGCTGCCTGAATGTTCATGACCTACTCTATAACCAGGAGATAGAAGAACCATCGTGCAGTCCAAGCAGTGACCATCAGGCTGTCCACCTACGTCTCAACTGCTGAGCTAGGCAGATCTGGTAAACTCTGACAGTGTGAGACCAACAATAACTCTGAAAGACTTCCAGAATTCAGCAGCTGAGACTGCAGCAAAAGTGCATCGGACGACAGCTTCCAGAATTATCCAGCAACTTCCAGAAATTGGGGGGGTGGCAAGATGAAAGCCTTTCCTTAAACAATGGCATTTCAAAGCTTGTTTGTATACGAATGATCCAGAAAATGTTCCAGATGAGGCAAAAATTGTTTTTTGGTGTACATGCAAAGTGGTATATTTGGTGCAAATCCAGTGTGGAACAAAATATTGAATTCGGCGGCCTAAATACTTCTTCTTCATTGAAAACGTATTTATTTCTTATTGTTTTGCCTCCGTTTATAGTAACCTTTGAAATCAAAAGCAAAAAAAAAGGCTGTATGCCTCATTTTGTAATTTCACAGACTTGGGCTGTAGTGACTGAATACCTCTGCAAATGTAGCTCTGAATAAGTTTTAGCATTGGCCACTTTAATCATCCCACACCCAATGACATTAAATGCTATGACCTAGTAAAGCGGCAGCTATTTCGCCTCCTTATCTTGTTTGTTCTTAGATAAAATGTTAAAGAGTAATGGGATATGGGTTTCCTGACCATACCGAGACCACAGTGAAAGCACAGTTGACAACTCCAGCACCTATGGTGGCATAGACTGGACTCTCCACTCCAGCCTTCTGGAATATGCTGGTGGAATAGTAGAAAATCTGCAGAAAGTAACATTACAGAAGTTGTTTTAGTGCTCGGGTTCCTAAAAACGTTGAAGTAATAGCTATTGAAGTTGATAGAATCCTGCAGAGGACAATATTCTCACTGATATTTTCAAGCCCTTCCATCTCACACATAAAGATCGTAGAAATAGCACGAAAAAGAAATAGCAGAATGATCTTAGAAATAGCACACGGAAAGAAAAGAGTGTTGCAGCTGCTGCCCAGAGGGCTGGTCGACTGAGCCCGACTGTGATGTCTGAGTGTGATGTCCCATCACACCAGCCCATTCATGATGTTTTTCAGCACTCCGCCTCACCGCCCCATCTGGGTCTTACTGATCCAGCAAAGCCCGCCGGCAGCTCTTCTCAGTACTCACAGCGTTGACTCCTGACAGCTGCTGGGAGAGCTGTAGCAGGATGGCTATCAGGATGGGCTGCCGGTAGAGTGGTGAGCGGAAGAGCTCGGCGATGGACACTTTCTTCTCCATGTCCATCCTCCTCTTCTCGTCCTTCATTTCCGCCAAGTCCTCGCTCACATCCATGCGGCCCGTGAGCCGCCGAAGGCCTGGAGAAGGCACGGAGACGTGCTGAGAGGCAGATTGCTGATGCAGGTTAGCTTTAAGAGTCCACCAGTGCATGGACGGTATGAAGCACGACCACGAAGTAACAGTAAAGCCAAGAGGTTAACTGGTCCATTATGTGCTGTCATCTTTTTTGACCAGTCAGCTGTAAGCTGTTTGTCACTATTTCTTGGTTTTTGTCATATATTTTCTTCCAATTGAATCATTATTTTTGGCAAAGGCTGTGTGGTTGAACACATTTTATACAAAGTCTTTATTTGGCATGGCTTCTTCCAGGATCCCTTTTAGCACAGTGTGATTTATTTGGTGTCAACTCACCATTCTTGGCGTGATGCTCCTGGCAACGGATGATATAAAGGAAGCGTGGGCTTTCTGGACAGAAGGGTAACAGCGCCATCTGTAGGACTGTAGGGATTACTGTAATGCCTAATAGCACAGGCCACAGCTCCTCACTGCCCAGTAAAGACTCGAGGCCTAAAATCTATAAACAAACCAACACATTTGTGTCTGTTTAATAAGCTATGAAAACCCTTTAAGATGTATGAAAGGAAGCACTGTTTGCCACGAACGCTAAGTTTACGGTTAATGTATAACATTTACCTGAGCAACAAGGATACCGGTGACGATAGCTAGCTGGTGCAGTGTTCCAAGGGCCCCTCTCAGATTGGTGGGTGATATTTCTCCTACGTACATTGGTACCAACCCTGATGCCAGCCCTAAAAAGAGATATGTTTATATTAAATGCATGTAAATCTCAACTTTCTAAAATGAACATCAAAAAGCTAATATCTATCGTCTGAAGACGATTCTCTAACTCAGCTAATTCCTACTTAATAAACGGCAGTGCTAAATTGGAAATCCCATTCTATGCAAATCAGAGTAATCAGAATACATTTTTATCAGAAAAAGAAGCAGAAAATCCTATGACTGTCTGCATTTAACTAAAGTATTAGAAAAAACAGATGTAAAACAAAAAACGGAATGTGGGCTTTCCTGATTTAAATTCAATGGCATCATAAGACCAGGAGACCTCCACCACACTGGCTCCACCCCTGCCCACACCAGTTCTGATGTTCTCTTGACATGGTGTACTTATCGAAGTTCAGACAATGTTGATGCTTACTGGCTGCTACAGCTCTGTGGGGTGCTACAGTGTTTGTTCTCTCTCGCAGTTTGCTGAAAATGCCCCAGCTCTGGATTATTAACTGTCTACTGTTGGCACCAAATTCAGAGTATGGAACCTATATGTACCAGTTTCCCTAAATTTACACAGCATGAAGACCTTTGAGGGGCTGGTCCTGAAACAACCCTGATCCAGGGTTACATGCCCTCTGACCTCTAGACTTACTAGGCACACACAGATGTGGATGATGCTTTCATTACTGAAGGCTGCTCACACCTGCTATAGTTTGAGCGTTCCTTGATTTTTTTCATACTCTTCACTACTTGAGAATGTAGGAATAGCTCCTTGTGATCCAGCAGGCCACAGTCTGCGATGCTCCTAGACTCTACGCCAGAAATGGTTCCATGTCTCATGTCCTCTACTGTTAGCATGACTAGAGATGCTTCAGAACATACAGACCTAAAACAACTCACTACATTATTAAACCCCTGTTACAGGACAGGACAGAGCTCACTTTTCTTTCCTGTAGAAGTCCAGGTCTTTCAGCGTATTACAGAAGGCTACTGGGATTATTCTATTAGTCACCAGTGGTCAGGGTTTCAGCGTTTATCCTATGCTGTGATGAACTTGAGAATCAACTTAACAACCACCTTAATTAGATGAATAGGAACTCTAGCTCCATCATATGGACTCACTAGCAACAGTAAGTAAGGAAAGGATGATTTCAGAACTCATGCACATTTTGAAAAATTCTGCCTCCCTGTGTGGCTTTAGCAAGTGGCCTGTACCACTGCATTGTTCTACGTGGCAGCCAGTTGACACCACAACGCCACCTCCTGGTATACCACCTACTTAACACCTACTTCTCTGTGTAGTCATTGGGGCTTAATCAGTGAATGGGCAACAATCAAAGCACAATGCTATTTTTATTTCACGATATACCCATAATATAGTTTGTCTGCCAACTTTCAGGAATTGACTACTGTTTATATGCACACCAGCTGCAAACTAGAAAGTTTATGTCAGATGTCTTTGCGCTATGTGTAATTTGAGATCTGTTTATGTGTGCTGACTGTATTGAATAGTTGATATTGTTCCATCCCTCACCCCGTCTGTCTATGTCTGTCTAAATCTAGTTAGTCTGTCTAAGATTAGTTAGGTATACAGTGACATCAACATTTGAGTAAATTAAACAAGTTTTAATTTACTTACACTAGAATTTAATTTCTACATCTGTTCTGATGAATCATGTTCACTTACCCATAGATTAGAGTTTATAAAAATGTTTCTTCTAAAGCAAATGCTTACCACAGTATGCGCCGATAGTAAAGCGTCCTAAAATCATCATTTCAAATGATCTGCATATTTTAGACATCCCCATTAGGCCTCCACCAATGAATGCTAGTAGATTGTTGATGAGCATTGCTTTTCTCCTGTACAGATAACATGTTGAAAAGTCATTTTTGTTATTTAGCTATCAGATAACATTTTTAAACATAACATTTGCTAATGTTACCAATCTCTCGACATGAATGAAGTCTGCAATGTCAGTGTTTGAGTATTACTTCCACTATTGCTGTTTATAAACACATCCATAAAAGTCTATAAGTCTATACTGTACTGTGAATGTACTAGTGCACTCAGAATTAAGCCACAAACATAGATTAAATAGTCTTGAGAATGTAATAATGTAAAAAAAATAATGCCATATATATGAAGAACTGTGTACTACCAGTGATTTTTCACTAGATGCCTATAGATCACTGTAATTATGAAAATTGAAATTATGATATTATCCACAGGTCGAAATCACACTTGATACTGCATTTCCATGGAGAACAACTTGCTAATGCAGTAGACGACCTCATTCTGAACTAAGACCCCTCTGTCGGACCTGCCAAGCCATTCGGAGACGATGCCCACGCAGAAGGATGAAAGCATCCCTCCAATGGAGAAGATGGCCACAGAGAGAGACCAGAGCGATGTGAGGGTGGCCTCAGGAATGGGCTCCGAGTACCGGTGCGTCCATGTGGAGTTGTACTCTGCTTCAATAATCTTACGTGGACCAGTTGCAGGGCATATGCACAAAAAGGAGAAAAGGACCAGGACAGTGAATCAAGTGTAAAAGCAACCTGGCTACTTGTGTCAAGGGGGAAAATGGCCTGCAACATATGGCCTGATGTTTCTAAAGTTATATGATGCACTGGACAATCTCCTAGTAGCAGGTCAGAGTCTGCAACTTGTCTTTGCATTGTGTGTTTTGCATAGAGGATTTGCATGGTGATTGGCATGTGTTTGGTAGTTGCCTGCAGCAGTATAAAAGGCAAATGCAGGTGCTTTATGATCCATGTAATGGAGGTGTAAACTAATATATCATTTTGCCCCCTGATGATACTAAATTGATGGGTTAAACATGTTAAATAACTAGGTTTGAGTAAAAGATCTGGTTACATAAAATGGAAACTAGATCTATTCAAAAATTACATTTGAAAACACACAGGTTACACAGCCACTATGATTTATTTATTTAATAAATTTTCCACATAGAATAGGCAAATATGGTGAAAAACTCCATGTACCATTTCAGTCTCTTACTATGTGATCCTCATGTGAACTCCTATATACTCAGCTTGAAATAGAGTTCTTTGCTATGACACACATATGGCTTCTTGACAGACACCTGAGCTTGAGGCGTGTGTCTGGTGTTCTATCCCTGTGGGCGTCTGTATCTGAGTGTCTGTGGGAGTAGATGGTTAATGCCACTGGAGATATTTTTGGTGTCTGTGTCCACATCACGGTCACGATGGTCGTCACGGATACTATCTGTAATGCTGACCTTAACGACAGCTTCATGGTGCTCGTTTTTGTTCCATCTTTGTGCTTCAGACTGCCATCATCCTTTTATTTTTGTTTTCCTCAAAACATATGCTATCTATCTATCTATCTATCTATCTATCTATCTATCTATCTATCTAGATAGATAGATAGATAGATAGATAGATAGATAGATAGATAGATAGATAGATAGATAGATAGATAGATAGATAACAGTTCATAACAGAATTATTCTAAATCTGCAAACCAGTGCTTACCTTTTGAGGGGCATTGATAACTCCAATATTGTATCCAAATTGAAGAGAGCCCAGAACTGCTGTGAACACTGATAGTGCAAGGGTTCCAGTAATTCTCTGTAGAACACACACACACAAAGCAAAAAATGCTGAGTTTTACCAGTTTTTTTTAACTGGCTTGTTTTACATGATAAAAATCATCAGTGGACACCTGGTCATTTGATTCACTATCATGTTCAGGACTACCCCCTGTTTATTCCCTCTTTTTGTCATTGTACTTATTTAAAATACAAATACTTCGCTTTATCGTCATGTTAGAAATTTGTTAGGAAAAATCTAACAGTTCAAAGAATGGAACTGAATGAATACTGTACAATAAAAGTTCTCTAGAATGAATGATGTGGGATTAGTTTCTTTTATTGTTTTAACACTCATGACTACAGGACCCACCAAGTTTGCCCTGTTAGGAGACAATGTGTTCTTTGTTAATTTGCATCAGTGATGATACAAATTCTGAAAATTCTAGCCATATGTGAACATGTACAGTATGTGAAGAAATACACAGGAATTGAAGTTCTGATAAAGTTTTCATGTTGCACAATCCCTTTATGTGAAATAAAATCTATAACGTCATTCTGTAGCACCTTCGTATAGTATAAAGTAATGGAATCATCTGGAAGCATAAAATCTCATTTAATTGTTATGACAACACACAACACTATCCCCCCTCCCCCAAAAATATCTGCTCTCTCATATGTTTTAATGAGTGAAGAATTGCCAGAAAAACTGGTTACAAAAAATAGAAAATATTTTTTTTTATGTGTCAATTCATCACTTGGGTGCATTGTTACAGAAAATAAAGCTGACTGTCAAACGTCTTTTTTTTTTTGTGCCTGACTCCAAATTTGATCTGCAAATAATTTTTTTGTCAGGACTAGTATTTTATCAGTTCAGAACCATTCTGTTCATTTCATGACCTGGGCAAAGTCATTCATACATTTGCTTCTGCACACACAACACACCTACAATAGATTATCATAACTCTCTGTACAGGGCTAACAGGGCATAACTCTCTGTACAGATCATCATTAGCTCACCTTAAGTTAGTCCAGAGTGTGGATGCTAGCCTACATTACGTCAGGTTTAGTTTCTCTTCACCGACTATCTGTTTATTACAGGGTGCAGTTTAAGGCTTTTGTATGTGTTTTTAATGCTCTCAGCGAGTCCCTGCCTCTGTCACATGCTTGCGTCAGTCTCATGCTTTCTAGGACTCGGAGGTGTGCAGATCCCTTCCGGCTGCTCCTTGGCCCCTGCTGGTGACCGTGCTTTAGGGCTTCCTGCACCGAAAGGTCGGCCTGAGGTCAAGCTCAGGGTGTCAGTGTATGAATATGCGCGTTTGTTTACTTCAAAGGATTTGTCTGGTGTCTGCCATCTGATCTTTTGAGATTGCTGTATAACTACAGTGCTGGATACTCTATGAAGACACTGCAGGTTTCAAAATGTCTTGGCCTATATTTTATTAAGGGCCAGTATGCTCCATGACACATTATCTGGATACAAATCCTTATCTGTTGCTTGCAAGCAAAAATCATAATGTTGAAATAATGAAAATTTAATTATAAAAAATATAAAATAAATATAAAATGGGCTTAAGCTGTATTATTCATGCAAGTGATTATCACCTTGCACTTCTTTAGTTTTACATAACGTTTTACATCAAAACAAATAAGAAGGCTTACCACAGCAAAAAAATAAAAAACAGATATATTGATAGATTGGAAGGTTTGGATTTGGCTTATTTCTCAGTGCCACGCCTCTACCACACATAATAAAACATCTCTCGGCCATTTCACTTAAGTCAGTATGACTAACTGCATTCATATCTCAACCATCAAGCAGATATAATTAACACTCTTTTAAGTAGTGTTCATTGGCTGTCTTATCATTCCAAAAGAATGGATGTCTCAAGTTTCACAAAGATCTCAGCAGATCTGTAGTCATTTGTAGTATGATGCCAAATTTAGCAGGATTTTAGACACCTTTGTTCATTGAGGATAAGACCCACTGAAAGATCACGTCCTTAAATATATTAAATATCTTATAAAAATAACATGTGCATTGGCTACGCAATGTGTCACAGACGAGCAGATGTGACCGATATACACAGTGATCTACAGACAAAACTGCCAAACATCCGTTGATTCCAATAAGGTTTGCAGTATATTATATCACTCAGTAGAAAAGTACAACAGCAAAATGTAATTTGCATACTGCAGCCTTATGCACACATTTAGAACGGTTAGCACGTGCTCCCCTCCTCTTCGTGAAGGCCAATTCTTAGCGCATCTAAGAGCCTGGACGTGTATCAAACCAAATGGTGCTATTGAATAAATGTACAAAAGTACAATTCTAGTACAATAAAATGTACGTTAGTGATGATAGTAATTACAATATCGGAATACAATATTCTTATAACCTAACCTACATGAACAAACCTTGAAGTGTTGTCAACGTATCCAGGTTGGGCGGAGTTTTAGTTGCGCGCAATGTATGATAGTACACACTTGTTTCATGTAGCTAATAATAGTAACAATAACTTTCCAAGAATATGATAAAATACAGTTAACTATGTACAAGTTTCCAGTAATTGACTTCATCAATGAGTAGTCACTATTCTAATGTTATAATTCTTTCTGCAGTCATTCAAGGAAGCATAAACACCCTTTGTGATACCAACAATGTAATATTACATTACCTCTCCTCCAAGCTGTTGAAATCCTGCAGGCATGGTTCAGTGACAGGAGACCCAAACTTTCCTTCTTTCTTGCTATTTGGACTTGCTTTCCCACACAGTCCACGTGGGAGAAAGTTATTCCCGAGAAAAATATCTGGAGATTGATATTTTCCCAATTTAAGATACTTTAAGAAGAAAATAAAGTCCAGGTAATCAGTTCTCTTCAAACGTAAAAAAAACTGCCCGCAAATTGACTGTGTCCTCTATGAACACATAACGTTAGTTTGACTGGAATGACAGCGTACGCGCTGCGGTGCGGTTCCTTAACGAGAGGGGTATGCAGTTCTGTACCAAAGAGAGTTAGTAGTATCGTTAGTATTACGTTCTGTTCGAGGTTGTTTCTTACAGAGAGCCTAAAGATGAATTTGCATTGACCTTATCCGCTATTGGCTGAAGGAGCGAGGTGTGTGCAATCTGCGCTTGCAGTACCAGGAGCCAGCTACGATTCATTTTTTTCACGACACAAGTCATTCGGCGAAGCGGAACGCTTGAGTGAAGATGAAACACCTCTTTGAATGTTGGAGACATTTGATCTGGACAACATTTAAAACCCTTTGGAAAAACTGAGCAACTATATATTAGCACAGTGAGCTGAAAATCATGAATCAATGAATCTATCTATCTAGCTGTCTGTCTGTCTGTCTGTAATGTAATGTAACAGTATGAGCTCTAAAATACAAAAAATAAAAATACTAAAGGGTATCTGTAGGGTCAAAATGCACCATTCAGTAGATTGCCAGTTCCCCCCAGTTTCCTAGCCTGATAACTGCAGCTTGCTAGAACATAACTGGGCTGATCGCGGTGCCATTGTCCTTCTTGTCATTGCTCAGAAATAGAACACATGCCAATGGGGTCACTGCCCTCCACCACCCCCAACTCACCCCAACTCCACAAAATCCTCTTTACACAACAGGTGTTCCTCAACTTGTGGATCATACCACTGTGAGCTTGGGGTCTGGGGGTGCTTCTAGATGATGGCAAAGTAAAAACAGGTGGTCAGTGATTGACTGTGCAGTGAGAGGAAATATACGAGAAAAACCATCAAGACTGATTCTGTTGATATGGTCTCTTCTCTCAGCACCGGCCACATGCTCCCATCTCACCACGTTGTTCCTCTTCCGCCTCCTCTTCCGCTCCTGTCACTGTCCCTCTCTCCTCCTATAACGTGTCCAGACTGAGAAAGAGCAGCCGAACCTGACACCAGTCAGCTGAAGCAAGGGCCCCAGCCAGCACCATGTGTGCCTCACTGTCTAAACCTAGAGAAACCCAATGCCTCGTGCTCAGCAATGCAACTTCTGCCGAACAAAAATACGCTGTGTTCTAAAAGATGCTGGAAATGGTGCTAATACAGCGCATAAGTGGTGCAGCTGGGGGTCAATTTGCCTAAAGGTTTAACGTACAACTAAAGGTCATAGAGTCAAGAGCATAGAGCACCGATCCTTCACTTCCTTATTCGCTCACAGCCCCTCCATGACACACCCACTCACACGTAATAAAACTTTTAGGCCATGTGACTACAGGTCAAGAATCTGACTGCTGGTCAGGTGATGGAAATGCTTTTGGTAATATGTGTAAATACCCTAATTGATGATATAATAAACAATCATCATTTTATGGATAACACATGTAATCCATGATTTTATTCTTTATTGATCAGTGGATAACAACTGGTAAACCATACAACTTTAATCATTAGCTGTACTGCTATAAACAAATCTTAAATTATTCCTTTGCATGATAAAGGTCACAAAATTATTTTATCGAAAGTAAAACATTCAGTCATCTATACAATGAAAACAAACTAAATTTGAAAAAAAAAAAACTTTAGTGTTAATTATGAAATCAAATCAAATCAAATTTTATTTATATAGCACTTTTTACAGTTGTTGTCACAAAGCAGCTTTACAAGTGTCAGAGTCCAAGCCCCCAGTGAGCAAGCCAAGGGCGACAGTGGCAAGGAAAAACTCCCTAAGGTCAGAAGAAACCTTGAGAGGAACCAAGACTCAGGGGGGGAGCCCATCCTCCTCTGGCCGACGCCAGTCACCATGAGAGAGAAACAAAGAAAAGATGTGAGGTATAAATGAAGTCCATCTTGGTGTGTATTAATGTAATTTCTGTTCAGTCCCAAACGTCTTGATGGTTGGTAATATTATACATGAGTACTTTATGTAATTCCTGTTCAGTCCTAAACGTCTTGACGATTATACTATAATTATTAATTATATTTGTGTTTGGCTGGCATCTATTTGTGTGTGTGTGTGTGTGTGTGTGTATGTGTGTGTGTGTGTGTGTGTGTGTGTGTGTGTGTGTGTATGCGTTTGTGTATGTGTGTTTCACTGCTATGATGATGACATTCAGATCTATATCAGCACTGCTTCCCCAACTAATTCTGCCTAGGCTCTGAGTTCATGTTTTGCTCTGGCAGCATGAAATTACATAAATTGAGCACTAATTAGACTAAGGTTGTACTAATTAGGGCTATATCACAATTTTCCATTGTCTCAGATTTCTCTGTTGGCATTGAAGGTGTTGCTGCCAGCCCAAGTTATTAAAAACCTCAGCAGTCTCTTTCACTCACCTTTGAGTGTCGTGTTAAGTTGATCACTAAAACTGTATAATATTTCACTAATGGCCCATGCTCAGTGACAGTAACTCTAGAATGTTGATTAATGCCATTTTCCACATACTGATTAGTGTAATTCTCTGTTACATGACCTGTTATATTGATCAATCGTCTCCCACATCCAACACTGCAGCTATAGTTCTTACATCTACTAAACACACTGCACCTATTACACTTGTTCTCCAATTGCAAAATACAAAATTCTTATTCTAACCCTAAAAGCTCTATTAGGTCATCGCCTAGGTCATTACATGCAAAAGTGCTGAACATGTTGTCATAATCTCTAAGGCATCATTTTACCTTTTATTTTTTATTTAGTTTTTTGTTACCTTTTAGTAATTTATCCTAATTTGATTATATTGTTTGCAGATGAACATTCAGTTACTAGAAAGGGAATTTGTGAAGGTTTAGATTAACCAATGGTCTCAACCATAGGTCAGAGGTGCATCTCATGAACCTTTGCTGTAATTGGCAAACATTTATAGATGCTAAACACTGCAGTATCACAAAGTCTCATAATGGAAAGACGATGCCATGTACAGGGTGAACGGACAAGAAGAGGAGTAAGACTGTGTGGTGTAAGGCTGAGGGGACAAAACAGTGAAATAAGGACAACAATTGTGGACCATGTTTTACATGCAAGTTATGGTCCTACAATGGCTGAAGTTGGTCGTTGGGTGCAGCCGAATATTGGAACAACGACTATGTCTTCAATCGTTCAAACATTTCATAGAGAAAACATGTATGTAATTCAGAAATGTGCTCTCTGCTGTAATGCTGCACACTGACATAAATTCAGACATGTTGCTGTATTCATTCTTATACCATAGGATATCAAGGACTGGCTCATAGGGGTGGCAGAAGTTCCATTTTCACACCTCAGCAAGAGGAGGCTGTACGTGCTCAGGTTGTTTTGAATGTGTAGTAAGTTTCTAATTTTGCAGTTTTTCCAGTCACTTGTCTGTCTTTTCTCAATTTCAATCAGATTTGTTTTTGTCAACAAGTTGCAGTGTGAACAATACAGTCAAACAATATTGCTGTACAAATTTGATTCCAGTCCAATTTCTTGCTATCAGTCTCCCACATAGTCATGTGTAACTTTGTGTTGTGTAAGTTTGTATTTTGTGTGTAACGTATTGTTTCATTTGATATACCACAGAATTTGCAGCATTATTGAAATCGAAGCTTAGCTAGTTTGCCTCAGAATATACTTACAGTCTGCACTGACTGTGACTTATAGTTGCACTGACAACATGACTAAGTATTTTGACTGTCTTGTTCATAGGCAATGGCACACAGACTAGATATTCAGATGGCACTGACAAATTGACAGACCTAAATATTTGCTTTTAAAGCAAAAATAAAGAATTTTGAGTGAAGTATGTGCTTTTGCAGGTATTGCATTGAGTTTTCCTGTTTGCACTGTTTTGAGAAATGCATTTGTTGTGATGCCAATGTAAATCATGATGTGAGAAATGTACCAAATCGACTGAGAAAAACTGTATTACAACTACTACTATTGCTATTTTTTGTCTTCAACCCAAGGAAATAATCTTGCTCCTTTCACTATAAGTGAAGCTGTTGCCTGCCCCCCTGTGGTAAGAAATAGACATGTAGGGAACTGAAGGGCCAAACTCCCAAGCAGTACCGCGCCACTGTACTATGCTATTATTTCTGACTACAATTTGCTGGGCTTGCTCAGGATCTTGTATTCAACGTTTGCATTTGAGTACTAATGTGTAGCTTATCTGTATGGGAAACAGCAACGTGCTGTTTCAGGACTAGGAGGTACGACGTATCCTTAACGTTATTTTTAACGATCTAATTAAATTTAAATTTTGACTTAATTTAATAATTAAAGAGTATTTTATTTTTAAATATTTAAAGTGTATTTTGTCAAATGAATATTTGTGATTTTTAGAACAGTGGAAATCCCGCGCCTCCCCGTTTAAAAACACACATGTCCTCTGGTTGGCCGCCGTCACTCCGCCAGCAGACCCAAGTACGTATTCCTGCAGGCTGGATCAGCTCCAAATAGGAGGGACTAAACTCCAAACAGGTCGACCTTAACTCCAAATGGGCGTGGCCTTCTCTTAGATCAGTTGTTCATTTTTTTTGTGCTATAGTTAGTTACTTAAATCAGGATAGCATTTAGAAAAAAACCTATGTTTTTGCTTTAGCGAACCGTACAATACTATTAAATATAAATACATTTAAATGGTGTACCTATTTTCTTGATGCTATGAAATGTTTGATTTTAAATGTAAGTAATAGTGTTATGCACAGCAAATGCAGAATGCCTACATGCACATAGTAATTGTTCGTTCTTGTGTAAAACCAAAAACTTAATGGGACCTTGCATTCAAATTAAATGCAAACCATAAATGTTCATTTATGAAAAGAGATGGGAGAGAACATTCCAGAGGGAATGACTACACAGCCTTGCAGAATAGGTCCCTCCTTGCATGGCACAACCGTCTCTAGTCTGCACAATGAAGAAAGAGGTAGGGTGGCATAAAGAACCATTTCTCAATAAAATGTTTTTGTTATACAAAAAGTTGATGACAATGCGTTTGTTGACTAATGTCCATAAATGATATAAATCATTGGTTTCTGATGCATACCCATTGATCACGAGCTGAATTAATTAAAATGAATTTAAAATTAGTATTCTGCCTTCCTCCCGAAGACGGCCCCCACCGCCGGCGGTGCTGACGGATTTGATGAGGAATTAAATTTAAAGTTTAGTCGAAAACTAAACATGTAAACAGTTAACGTGAAATCTAAACAGAGTACTGATTACGATGCGGATTAAACCAGGATATAACCCACGAACTATTAGACGCGTTTAGTAAGTAAAATGGACATCGCGATCTGTAAAGCAGGGCTATGTGTTGAATTAACTCAATATAAAAGTGAACAATAGTTTTATTGTATCATCAGGATAACTGTGGTTTCGTTAATACAGCATGTTTACACATTCCTATGTCCCGGAAAACCCACCAAACTTCTCAAAGTTCTCCGAGTTCCGCCCTGCCTTCTAGAGAGTTGTCCCTCCCATTTGGAGTTATGCCACGCCCATTTGGAGTTATGCCACTCCCATTTGGAGGTTTTCCAGCCTGCAGTAATACCCTTCTCAGCAGACCCGCCCTGTTTGTGGAAATCACCGAACCACGCTTTGTTGGATCCTGTGATATTCAATGAGTACAGATATTAAGCTTAAACGTTTGATAATTTGGTATTGAAGTGGTACAACACAGAACATTCACGTCCTACCGAGAGCGCAAAAACTGTTTGATGACTGGGAAATCTTGGTAGGAGGCAAAGGTAACCTTTATGAAAAGACTGGATAACACCATCAAGACCACTATCTAAGATGGCACTAGTTGGCAAAAGTTAGCTAGCGTAATCGTAAAGCGAACAAACCGGGCAAATAAAAATGATGCCAAATATTACTTTGTGGAAGAGCCGTTTTCTTAAATGAGTCGGCTATGCAAACTTCTTAGCTAGCGAGACCAATGTTTTGGTCTGTTGCTAAAATGCATGGCTTCGTCAAGTCTGTAGTTTGACAAAACACTCAAAATTTGGTTTACACTCAAAATTAACCATAAGCGAGAAAATAATCTAGGCTCTTTTTGTGTATGGTTTAAAGTGTTCACCTGTATTACAATTAATGGCTCTATATGTGGTCGATATTTAGCTGGCTACCTCGTACAACAAAGGACAAAGCCTCTAAGATGGCTAACGGCAGCTAGCTAGCTTTTGTTATGCTGTAAAACTAGTCTGGTTAAGTGTGTCCCATCTAGCTAACCTACGTTTGTATGCAGAAGCAAATTTAGCTTTGATTATCACGAGATCTTGCTTGCAGGTGTGTAACGTTTGCATATGACACGTATTAACCTAGCTAAAATTAATGGGCATGATGTTTGTCTTCGTATAGGCTAATTTGTCAAGCTGTTCTCTTTCCAAAGCAAACCTTTAACATTACAGTATTTGTTCTAGGCAACCAAACTGCATTTAATCCCAATGCTTTCTCTTTACGGGCTTCTCTAACTGCTTATTTGCCCGACTCTGCATAAGTAGCTGCACCCAATAATCTCCAGCGGCAGAGAGCAGCTATGAGTGACCTGGAGACCATGACCCTGACTATGAACCAAGGGAACTTTGAGCAGCTGTGGGGGGACATCGCCTCTGACACGTGAGTCAATATGCTGTGAGGATAGTAGCATAGCATTCTCGTTTAAAATGTTGCATTATAGAATGTGCAGAGGCTGTGGATGTGTGAGTGTGCAGACTAACTATGATCCATCCATGCATAACAAGTCATCCTTTCCAGCTCAGTTCACCATGCAAGAATATCCATGTAACAGTGCATCTGTAATCTGACGCTAACTGCTAATGATGTGTTAGAGGACGGATAATGATGAATCATAGACTTCAACATGTGTTATAATCTCTAATAGAGTGTCTGGTGTGTGAGTGCACATTTCTAACCTATAATTAACCAATTTTCATCAGGTTTAATGGTAAGTATTACAAATCTACAGAAAGTTAAACCATGAAGCATGGTCTTGCATGTCTATCTGTGTTTCAGGGGATTCGATCACCTTATTGCAGAACTGCCAAGAACAGACAGTGATGCATGGCTGAACGCTGTGAGTTCTCCCTCATTCTAATGCTGTTTCATGTGACTAACCAGCCTGTTCTGAATTTAGAATGGCAGTGTATTATTTACAGTTTGGGGACAGTAGAGGAAAACACAATTTGCTCTATAGTTTACTCTTGGTTTCGCTGGACATTAAATGGTTTATTGATTTGACAGGCTTTACCCAATGGCTTTGACTTGGAGCTCTCAGAGGCGATCAGTAATCCTGGGTTATCTGCTGAAACATCTCTGTTGCTGGACAATCAACCCCCTCCAGCTGCAGTTGTACCTTCCACCAGCGATTACCCTGGAGAATATGGCTTCCAGCTACGCTTCAACCAGTCTAGCACAACCAAGTCTGCTGTGTCCACGGTGAGTAAGGACGGCAGATGGTGTTTTCTTTCTTTACTCATGAGTTATTTTTGGCTTTTTTTAAGTCATGTTAATTATGACTTTTCAGTGACAGTTAGGGTTGTATGAGATTACCAGCAACATAATAATAATAATAATGCATTTTATTTAATGGCGCCTTTCTAGCACCCAAGGACACCGTACAGTAAAAGACAATCATGAAAAACTAATAAAACTAATTTAAATAAATAAAACTAAATTAAATAAAATATTCCAATCAAAACAGAGGACGTTTTTATAAAGAATGCATTCTGCATTCTGGACTAGTTGGATTTTATGGAGGGATTTGTTGGGGAGGCCGGAGAGTTGGAGTAGTCCAGACGGGAAGTGACAAGACTATTAATAAGAATGGCAGTGGTATGGGGGTAAGCGAGGGGCAGAGGCGGTTAATATTACAAAGGTGGAAATAAGCAGAGCGGGTTATGTTATTGATGTGTGATTGAAATGATAGAGTGCTGTCGAGAATGACACCCAGACTCAACCTGAGGGGAAGGGGAAACTGAGCAGTTAGCGATGATTAGGGAAAAACTGTTTACTTTGGATAGTGATGCTTTTGTACCTACAAGAAAAACCTCAGTTTTATTACTGTTTAATTTAAGGAAATTTGTTGTAAACCAGGATTTTATTTCTGCTAAGCAGTCTGTGAGGGTAGAAGTCTGGAGGCTGGGGGACGGTTTACTGGAGACATAGAGCTGGGTGTCATCCGCATAACATTGAAAACTGATATTATATTTACGGAAGATATTGCCAAGAGGAAGGAGGTAGATAATGAAAAGAAGGGGGCCCAGGACAGAGCCCTGGGGCACACCTGACATAACAGAGGAAGGCTGGGATATGAATGATTTAACCTGGATGACCTGAGTGCGGCCCGAGAGGTAAGACTTAAACCAATTGAGTACGATATGACGTAAACCGATGGAATATAGCCTATTGAGAAGGGTGGTGTGACATGGTATCAAAGGCTGCACTCAGGTCGAGAAGGATGAGAATGGTAACTAGTCCAGAATCAGCTGCCATAAGGAGGTCGTTGGTAATTTTAAGAAGAGCTGTCTCTACACTATGAAGAGGGCGGAAACCAGACTGGAACTGTTCATACAAGTTATTATAAGTTAAGTGGGAGTGAAGTTGAGCAGCTACAGTTTTTTCAAGAATTTTGGATATGAAGGGAAGATTTGAGATGGGATGTACAGTTGTGATCAAATTTATTCAACCCCCACTGAAATAAAGTGTTTTGGCCAGTTTGACATTGATTTTGATCATTTCAGTCATCTTATTTACAATTATATCAAAGAGGCACTTATAAATTAGACAAACATAACATAATATTTATGATGGAATAACCACAAATGTCTTTACTGTGCTCACATCATTATCAGTTTTATTCAACCCCCTAGTGACATTATTTTATAGTACTTAGTACAACATCCTTTTCCAGTTATGACAGCTTTCAAGCGTGAAGCATAGCTTGACACAAGTGTCTTGCAGCGACCTATGGGTATCTTAGCCCATTCTTCATGGGCAAAAGCCTCCAGTTCAGTCACATTCTTAGGCTTGCGCACTGCAACTGCCTTCTTTAGGTCCCACCAGAGGTTCTCAATTGGATTTAAGTCTGGTGATTGCGATGGCCACTCTAGAATGTTCCAGCCTTTCATGTTCAACCATGCTCTAGTGGACTTGGATGTGTGCTTCGGATCATTGTCCTGTTGGAAGGTCCAACGTCTCCCAAGCCGCAGGTTTGTGACTGACTCCATCACATTTTCCTCCAAGATCTCCTGGTACTGAAGGGAATTCATGGTACCCTGCACACGTTGAAGCTTTCCTGTACCATTAGAAGCAAAACAGCCCCAAAGCATAATTGACCCCCCGCCATGCTTCACAGTAGGCAAGGTGTTCTTTTGTTCATAAGCCTGGTTCTTCCTTCTCCAAACATAGCGCTGGTCCATTGTCCCAAACAGTTCTAATTTAGTTTCATCTGACCACAGTACACTGTCCCAAAACCTTTGTGGCTTGTCCACATGACTTTTGGCATACTGCAGTCGACTTTTCTTGTTCTTTGGAGTCAGCAAGGGGGTGCGTCTGGGCGTTCTGGCATGGAGGTCTTCGTTATGCAGTGCGCGCCTTATTGTCTGAGCTGAAACTTCAGTGCCCACATCAGACAGGTCTTTTTTCAGTTCCTTAGCAGTCACGCGGGGATTTTTCTCCACATTACGCTTCAGGTAGCGCACAGCAGTCGCGGTCAGGATCTTCTTTCTGCCACGACCAGGTAACGTTTCCACTGTGCCCTTTAACTTGAACTTGCGAATGATACTTCCGATAGTGTCTCTTGGAATATTTAACAACTTCGCAATCTTTTTATATCCATTGCCATTCTTGTGAAGAGCAATAACCTCTTCTCTTGTCTTCTGGGACCATTCTCTTGCCTTCACCATGCTTGGAAACACACCAGTAGATGTCTAGAAGGAGCTGAGTATCACAGTCCTTTTAAATCTGCCTAATTGGTGCTTATCATGCTTGATTGCTGCTCGTTGACATCCACAGATGTTTTCAATACCTGATGGAAAACACTGGAATGAACCTCTGTTCTTAGGAGTTGTAGTCGTAAAGGGGTTGAATAATTGTGTCAATGAAGAAATCACAAAAAGGCCATTTAATACTTTATGACAAAAAAAATTGATGCTATCTTAGTTGCATTTAGTTCTTTAACAAGTCCTTGTAAGATTTCATTATGAACACAATTACAAATGTGCACTGAATTCCATAAAACCCTTCGCAGCATTGGGGGTTGAATAAATTTGATCACAACTGTAGGTTATTGAAGTTAGTTGGGTCAGCACCAGTTTTGAGTATTGGAGTTATTACAGCGGATTTGAGGGAAGGAGGAACCGTTCCAATCATAAGAGAAGAATTTATTATGTTAGAGATTAGAGGAAACAGAAGGGATACAAGCTTTGATGAGTACTGTAGGAAGGGGATCTAATTGACAGGTGGATTACTTGGCCTTGTGGATTAGGTCAGAACTCTACAGAAGTGGGAAGATAAAAGGACCAAAAAGCATGAGTGGGTGAAGAGACATCAGAGGAGATGTAGGCTAAGTGGTGGGTGCTGAACTGAGATTTAGGTGTATGTTCTGGATTTTTTCATTGAAGTAGGACATGAGAGTTACAGAAATCAGCTGAGTGAACACTGAGAAAGAGTATCAGGAGCTCGGTTAATATTTTTGAGTACAGAGAACAATGATCTAGAATTTCCCGCTTTAGAACAGATGATATTTGTGTAGTTGATAGATTTAGCATTGTTGATTGAGTCCTTGTAATGTAGAATAAGGTTAAAATACAGTTCTTTATGAACAATCAGACCAGTTCTCTTATGGAGATGTTCAAGTTGTCGTCCTTTAGCTTTCATTAGCCGGAGTTCAGGTGTAAACCAGGGAGCTGTACATAAGAAGGTGACAGATTTTGTTTTTTGAAGTCCAGAGTTATAATGTCGAACCAAGTCTTCAGGAGTAGATAAATTTTGTGTGTCCATACCCAGAGTGGAATCAATATTCAAAGAAAAGGTGTCAAGGTCAATATTCTTAATATTGTGGAAGGAGATGGGACGGGGAAGTGACTTAGTAGCTGGGAAAGGAAGATTGATGTTGAATGTAAGGAGGAAATTATCAGATATGGGAAGCTCATCTGTTTTTATATGAGAGGGAGAAACTCCAGAGCAGCAGATTAGGTCTAAAATATGTCCCTTACAGTGTGTTGGGACATTAATGTATTGTTGGAGACCGTGACTTTCAAGACAGGATGTGAAATCTTTGCTTAGACAGTTATTAGTATTGTCCATGTGTATATTAAAATCTCCCAGTATTATTATATTTGGTGTGAGTACTAGGACGTGTGCTAAAAGAGCAGCAAAGTCATAAAAAAACTCACTGTTTGGTTTTGGGGGGCGGTAGACAGTCAGTATGATGGTGGGAGTGGGTCTAGACAATTTACAAGCAGTGGATTCGAATGAAGAGAAAGCAGGTACAGATATCGGCGATGCTTTCCATCTTTCGTGGTAAAGCATCGCGAGACCTCCTCCCCGGCCAGAGCCACGGGGTTAGCAAATGTAAACAAACCCTGGTGTTAGAGACTCGTTCAGCTGCCTGAAATTGCCTTGTTGCTGCCACGTCTCTACCAGACAAAGAAGATCCAACTTGCGGTCAGTGAGAAGATCCTGGACAAGACCTCCTTTGTTCGTAAGTGAGCGGATGTTCAGAAGACCGAAGTTGACAGTGGTGTCATGGCTAGCAGCAGTGTTAGCAGACCGGGCTAGGCCAGCTAGCACACTGTGGTCCACAACGTGGTCACTGTTCCGTGGATAGCGGCGCGAGCTGGACCAAATAGATTTGATGGACGTTGAGGTGTGCTCGTGGAAGTTTCGGTGGGACCCTCGGTGGATGTATCTCCGTCGTGGCAGGGTAGACAGGTCCAGATGAAGGTGAAGGGCAGCCAGCGGAGTTACAGAGAGGGTCCGCAGACGGAGAAGTTCAGCAACTGAGTATTGCAGTATACCAGTCACAGGTTGAAAGGCATTTAAGAGAAAAATCCAGGAGAATATGGGCCAGATGTACACCCTGTTAATCCACATTGTAGATGGGAGTAGCAGGTAAGCAGCGGTAGTCAGTTGTACAAGCCGTCCGGGTAGTAAAATAAACTTTGTTGAGAGTTTGTTAATTTAAGAATAGAAAGGTAAAATACTAAAATAGATATTCATATTGTGATTATATTGATACTCAGTGTTTAATATTCATATTGTGATTATATTGATAATCAGATGATGATGATGATGATGATGATTATTATTATTATATAATGATATTAACATGCCATATATTGTGCAGGCTTAATGATTGTGCCCCTCAAACATTATGACCTGGGGGAGTTTGTCCTACATATGAAAATCAACAGTTTGGACTAGCTTGAAAAAGACAAATGTTCAGCAGTGACTGAGTAGTCTGCAGTTCAATGTAGACTACATCAGCAGAGGGAACAGAATAATTGAAGATTCACCACTCCTCTCATCCCCTATATATAAACAACTTACTTTTACTCTCTTCTTTCCACTCTAGCAGGCATTAGCCCAAATACTGTCCCATGAGGACAGATATTTGATAAAGGCTACAAAGCACATCTGTGAGTCGATCTGGAAAATACAGTCTGCCAAAAGCTGAAAATGATTGACTGCAGCATTTTATATGATAAGCTTAATTAACCCTCGCAGGTCTTGGCTATTTAGACTATATTTTGAGTACATTTGAATACATGTCTTTGTTTTCTTTTTTTATTTACCACTTTATCTTGTTCACTATGGCAGCATGTACGCTTTTATTTTCACCCTCCCCTCTTCTGCTTCTCTGCTCAGGTCACCTCTCCCAAACCTTTCTAGAACAATTCAGCTTGTAGAATCAAGTCAGCAGATTCAAACATTTTTTTTTTCTTTTCTTCCCGTTTCTTTATTTGACAAAAAAGCATGGATATTTGGTTAATGCAGTGACTCTGCCTCTCACCTGTTCCACACCACAGTACTCTGCAAGCTTGAATAAGCTCTACTGCCAGGTGGCCAAGACCTGCCCCGTCGATGTGCTGGTGGAGAGGGAGCCTCCCCAGGGAGCCCTCCTCAGGGCCACACCCATCTACAAGAAGGCGGAGCATGTCTCAGAGGTGGTGTTGCGCTGCCCACACCACCAGAACATCACTGAGAATAATGAAGGTGAATGTTTTTACCATATATATACACAGTAGAACTCCGGAAGCGATGCAGTCCAGTTCTGAATCAATTTTCCCCATAAGAAATAACTGAAAACGGATTAATTCGTTCTCAACCAACAAGTTCCAATGATAAGTCCGTCACACGAATGCCTTTTTCAACTCTATTGTTCTTACAGATATAATAAAATGTGAATATGTATGTGTGTGTGTAATATATATATATATATATATCTGCATGTGACTGTATTCAGGTCAGCTTCCTGTAAAAAATCTCTGCATTTTTTTTTTTTATTAATACCAAGCTTAGACAAAATTATTAGACCATGAAACATTCTAACTGACCTATACCCAATTGAACTACATTATGGATAGATTTTTCTTTACAAATAAGCAGCATCAAATCGATGAGCTTGAATGATCTGAGACATGGGTTTTAAAATGTGATCCTGTGATTAAATTATATCTCTCCCTCCCACAGGTATTGCCCATCGCAGTCACCTAATCCGCATGGAGGGCAATCCCAGGGCTCAGTACCTAGAGGACGGCAGCACAAAGAGGCAGAGTGTTATACTACCTTATGAGTATCCTCAGGTAATGCTGCATTCCTCTGTATCTAAAAGTTCTGATATCAGTTTGACTCTGGCTGTTGAAATCACATTCAGATGGTACCTGACAGGGCTTGTGTTCAGTTGTTGGGGGTTGCTTCATGTATCAGTATGTCTGTCCCAAGTTCAAAGAATGTAAATTGTTTGTGCTATGGGTTTTTTATTCATGAATGGAACTGAGTTCTGCAGACAGTCTTCTTTCTCATTCTCTCCCCATGGCTGGGCTGTAGCTGGGGTCTGAAGGCACCACTGTACTTCTCAACTACATGTGCAACAGTAGCTGCATGGGGGGCATGAATCGCAGGCCCATTCTCACTATCATGACCCTGGAGACTCACGAGTAAGGCCTTTACCACCCCTCACTGCCCCATTTCCTCTCTCTTACACTCGTGTTTAGATTTGGTCTTTTTGGGACATTTTGTTAGTTTTACTAAAAGTTTTTTTTGTTTCACATTTGTCAGCGGGCAGGTTTTGGGTCGCCGCTGCTTCGAAGTGCGCGTGTGCGCCTGTCCCGGACGTGACCGCAAAACCGAAGAGGAGAATCGGAACAAGGCGACTGTTAAAATGTCCACGTCTACCAAGAGAAGTAAGAGAGGTACGGGAAGGGAGCCTGATTGGATTGTGTGTAAATAGGAGTTGAAATGGATTCTAATAGGCTATTCTCTCACTCTTTATTTTATATCCCTCAGTTATTAGTATTATGACAATTGAGCAAGCAAAATGACTGTCTCTTACCATTTTTAATTCAGCGGCTGCAGTGCTAGATGTGCAGGCCTCATCTGGTGCTGAAGCCTGTAAGAAAATAAAGGTGGACTCCAGTACTGAGGAGGAGATCTACATCCTTCAAGTGAGTGGAGTACCTTTGCCACCATTTCCCACAGACTGTGAATCCATTTTTATTGTTCCCCAGGTCCGCATTGATAGTTCCTACTGTTCTTCAACTCCTCATTGGTAGTAGGAGACTTGTCATCTCTGCTCTGATTTGAGCTTAATTGACTTAATCAGCTAAACAAATAATGCAACAAGCATCAACCAAAGTTTTCTTGTCCTCCTGTTTCTAGATTCGTGGCAAAGAGCGATTTAACATGTTTAAGACCATTAATGACAGTTTGGAGCTGATGGACATGATGTCTGTAGTAGATAAAGACAAGTACAGACAGAAGCGGTAAGTTATCCATTTGTGGCGGTTCCATCAAACCACTGTACAAAACACTTTATTTCCTATGTAAAATGCAGTCTGACAGTGGTATGGCTTTATGCAGTTA
Organism: Brachyhypopomus gauderio; assembly: GCF_052324685.1. Taxonomy (NCBI): domain Eukaryota; kingdom Metazoa; phylum Chordata; class Actinopteri; order Gymnotiformes; family Hypopomidae; genus Brachyhypopomus; species Brachyhypopomus gauderio. Next base: position 12,720,373 of record NC_135224.1, on the reverse strand, counting down.
TCACCTTCTCTTTCTGAGGCCTGGTTTACATTTTTTATCCATCCAGTGCTTCCAAGAGCTCAAGCAAGCATGATCAGGACCTCGTTGAGCCCAGCCCTGGGAAAAGGCTGCTTCTTAAGGGCGATAAAACGGACACGGAATGAAAATAAGCTCTCTGTCTTGTTGCTCGGGACCACTGTACGGGGACGCATTTTGCATGAACCGTTCTTGCCTTTTACTGTTCAGCACACACACTGCCTTGTTGAGAGCTTGCTTTACATGGAGCATTTAGGTTTTCACTTGCAAGCACTATTCTGTGCCTGGTTCTAATACAAACCTTCTGAAATTCTTTTGGGATGGGGGATAAACTGTTATGGAAACATTGGCATTGATAATGCGTTGAACTTATTGTTAACTTGATATGTTGGTTGAGCAGAACATTGTGTCTGTACCCCCATGTCTACATTTTTGTTTGTCTTTTTTAATGATAGTTTTGTATCCTCAATGAATGTTTATTTTTTGTAATCTGTTTTTGTTATTACATCAGTGACCATTGGTTGTTCTTGTACATATATATGCTTATGCATAAACTGGATTGTTCTGCTGGGTTTGCTTCTGTGTGAGAGCATAATGTGATGGCAACTGTTCAAATAAACATTCTTAAAAAAAGCAAAGAGCTGTGGCCATCTTTTGCATCAACAACAAACCTCTTTTTAGAAGTCCTACTTTTAATAATGACCATATAATTGGGGGGAAAATCCTTTCATCCATGCCTGATGCAAATTGCTTTTAAAATTCACTGTTTGTTCTCCCCCTGGAGATTAGCTGGTGTTTTGCTATATACAGAGCTGTATTGTATTACACATGGTAATTGTTGGAGGTTTTCCTGGAACACGGGCTCAGCCATGTAAAGCCAGCCTCTTCTGTCACTAGATGTTTAGGTGGGGTGTGTATGTACTGTGGAGGTTTGCTTTCCCAGATGAACTAGAGATTGGTATTCCACGTTGTTTTCCAGCTGTCAAAGAAACTTCAAGGAGTTTTGGTTCCTGCAGAAGGAGATGCTGCTGCCATGGGGGTCTTTCTTCTTCTCTGGTAAGTTCTAAAGCATTTAACACATGTAACTTGTGCATAGTTTTAACTTCTAGGAACCTGCAGTACATTTTATTCTAGTTTATCAATATAGGTAACTTTTTTCCCTCCCGTTTCCCTCTTATAGGGGCTAGTCATAAAATTAGAATATTGTGAAAGGTGATTTATTTCAGTTATTCCATTCAAGAAGTGAAACTTGCATATTATATTTCTTTAATTTTTTTAATTTGATGATTATAACTGACCTAATGAAAACCCCAAATTCAGTATCTCAAAATTAGAATATTGTGAAAAGGTTCAATATTGAAGTTTCCTGGTGCCACCATCTAAACAGCTAATTAATTCACCTGCAAAGGCCTTAAAATTGTCTTTTAGTCTAGTTCTGTAGACTACACAATCATGGGGGGAAACTGCTGACTTAACAGTTGTCAACAAGACTACCATTGACACCTTACACAAGCAGGGCAAGATACAAAAGGTCATTGCTAAAGAGACTGTCTGTTCACAGAGCTCTGTGTCCAAGCACAGAGATGAAGGGAAGGAAAAGATGTAGAAAAAAGTATAATCAATAGGGATAACTGCAGCACGAAGAGCACTGTGAAACAAAACCCTTTTAAAAAAATGGGATAGATTCACAAAGACTGAACTGTAGCTGGAGTCAGTGCTTCAAGAACCACCACACACAGACATATGCTAGACACATGGGTTTCAGCTGTCGCATTACTTGTCAAGCCACTCTTGAACAAGAGACAGCATCAGAAGTGTCTCGCCTCAGCTTAAGACAAAAAGGACGTGACTGATGCTGAGTAGTCCAAAGTTATATTCACTGATGAAAGTAAATTTTGCATTTCCTTTGGAATTCAATGTCCCAGAGTCTGGAGGAAGAGAGGAGAGACACAGAATCCACATTACTTGAGGTCCAGTGTAAAGTTTCTACAGTCAGTGATGGTTTGTGGTGCCATGTCATCTGCTGATGTTGGTCCACTGTTTTTTCTGAGGTGCAAAGTCAATGCAGCCGTCCACCAGGAAGTTTTAGAGCACTTCATGACCAGCTTTATGGAGATGCAGATTTTCATTTTTCAGATTTCTTTTTTTGTATTGGTCTTAAGTAATATTCAAATTTTCTGAGATGTTGAATCTGGTTTTCATCAGTTATCAGTTTTTCATGATATTCTAATTTTATAACTAGCACCTGTATATTCTTGAAACTTAAAATGGACATATTTTATCATGGTCAGATTATATTCAGCCAATAAGTTTCTATTTCCATTTGGGTAATTTGATGTGATCGATGTGATATTTAGGTTCATGTTGATCCTGTAAACATGTCTCTTTAGGTTCATGTTGATGCTGTAACTTCAATAGCTCCAATTGTTCCAACATGCAAATATACAAAATAAGCAAAGGAACAAAGCATTGGTGCTCCCTATAGTGGAGTTCACAAGGGGTAGTTTGTTTATGAAATACCTTGTTCATGCATATATTTGCATAAACAAAAAGATTGAGATGTATACTAATCTTTAAAATATATGCATCTATCATACACCACCTGTGGCAAATATTGCTAATATAGTCTTTAAAAGTTTTAATTCAGAGTTATGAACTGATGGTACCCTTGATGTAGAAAAGCTGAGATGTAGTGTACATGATGGTGCCTCACTAATGTGTTCCCTCCATAGCTCTCACTCTTATCTGGGCAAAGGAATATTACTATCCCCAGCCAAATTCTAGTACATGGGATAATGCCAGACTCAACTGTCAGCTCTGTTATACAGACCTGGTCAGAATAACATCAGGAAATGCAGAGTTCGTTGTTCAGAACCTTACCTCTAAGCTGTACTGGACTGGGCTTCGCAAGAACTTCAGTGGATCCATATCTTGGGCTCAGTGGTGCAATGGTGACCCTGTCACCTATCAAAACTGGTATCCTGGTCATCCTATCCCAAAGAAACAGACTGTGCCGGCACTTACATGTCCGGCTCTAAATGTTAATGACTCAACGCAGTCTCCGACCTTGACACAACTCCTCGCTTGTTTAAACTCAAACAAAACCAATTCGAGTTTAAGCCTTGCCACTAGTTCTCCTACGATATTCCTCACCACGTCTGCAAATTGCTCATCGACTATCATAAGTGATGACACAGACCCTAATGCATATGTCGATGATGCCTGTGTGGCCCTACACAACCTTGGCATGTGGTGGGAGAATCCCTGCTCCAACCTTCTGCCCTACATCTGCTATGATGGTAAGGATCGTCGTTCTATGTTAGTCTTGTCTAGATAGAGATAATGTTAATTGGTTTTACCTCTCCTTAGCCCATTGCAGTCTTGTTCTTTTCTGTTTAGGTGTCAATTATGGTTTTCTTTTAGCTTTCCTGTATTGAAATCCCATTTCCTCTAGGTGATTTTTTACGGTTCGGTCACATACATTGGCTCCAGCTTCCTCCCATATATGCTTCATCTGTTTAGTTGTACTTTTTTGGTTTTCAAGACAAATGGCCTTAAGTTCTTTGTTTTGACGCTTTGAGGTCTTTCTTGGTCTACCAGTACGCTTGGCTTTAACAACCATTCCATGCCGTTTGTATTTGGTCCATATCTTGGCTACAACTGACTGTGAACAGCCCACATCTTTAGCAATCATGTGTGAAGAGTTACCTTCTTCAAGACGTTTCACAATCCACTCTTTTGTTTCAAGAGACATTTCTCTTGTTGGAGCCATGGTTTTTGCCACACCACTTCATCCAGCAGCCCTCCAAGGTGTCATGACTGCAGGTGTTTTTAACTGCAGACTAATGAGCAGATTTAATCTGAGGCAGGTGTCCATTTAAAGAAAGGAAATTGACTGGCTGTGTCCTTATTTTCTACCTCCAATTTGAGTGATTCCATACTTTTTCCCCTCAGAATTGAGTGATTCCATTTTCCCAGTGCTTGCTCAATAAAAGTAACATTTACTTTGTTTCCACAATGTTTTTTTTTTCTTTTAGTGTTTCTGATAAGCCAACAAGTTGCACTTTGGAATGACCTTATTATTGTATGATGTTTGTTCTACAGAATAAAATGTCTGAATGAGTGCTCATCCCAGACTGGTGATTCCATACTTTTTGCCAGGGGTTGTAGAAGCTATATTTTGGTTTAAAGGAAAAATTCATCTTATTGATTAAATAATTAGTTAAAAAGTTTCATTCATTTCGGCACTTTTATTTCAATTTATTGATTTGTCCTTTCCCTACAGACAGGCAGAGGTAATTTCATTCTCTCAGCTTTGACATTTTTTGTAGTTCAGATTAACACTAGTCCATTCCTCAACAAAACAATCTTTTTATAGGCTCTGTTGTTTTCTGCAATATTGCAGTGACAAAAAGCAAGTGTTTGACAGGTTTTTCATGCCTTTGTCTTCTTATTGGTTAATGTGTCAGCCCTTGTCAGTGTCAGCTACAGTAATGTCTTTATTATTCTATGATGTTTGTTTAAAGGACAGCATATGAAAAGTGCTATACAAATAGAAAAAAAGTAAATGTACCTTACATGGATAGCTGAACATGCTATCTAAATGAATGGTGGGGGTGAGCGGAGAAGATAAGCAAATAAGCTGTGAAAATAGAAATGGAATGATGCAATGGAACATTATTCTCATTTTTTTTTGTCACGGAAGCATCACTGTACTCCATTGTGTACTGCTATATATATACAGAGGTGGGGACTTGAGTCACATGACTTGGACTCGAGTCAGACTCGATTCATTAATATTAAGACTTTTGACTTGATTTGAAAAAATATTCAGAGACTTAGACTTGACTTGGACTTTTAAACCAATAACTTGGGTCTTGAATTGGACTTGAACCTGTTTACTTGCAAAGACTTGATTTTTTTTAAACCCAAATCTAAATTTTAAAACGCATATTAATATTTATAAAGTGCGCCCCATTAATTTCATTTCCGTCCTTCTGACGCAGACCGGCGTTACACCAGATTCTGTGACCATCGAGTTTTGTGACCACAGGGGGCGCTATTTCACAGTTTCTGTTCAGAGGCACAAACGCTTTACGAATGCTACGTAAACTACGCTGATGCACTTTCTTTACTCGTTTTGTTGGTGTCCACGAGCCAAAATATGACAGATGTTTATATTTACATTTATCGTCTCTTAATTACATAAATGTACTTAAACAAGATTTACCATCCCCTCACCATTGCAGCCAACAAAGAAATCATGAATGGGATGTACAGGTGAGCCTTTTTAACTGCGGTCACCAATTCTGACGGCAGCCATCAGAATATGTGACCCCACTGAATCTCCAGGTAACAATAGTAGCCTACACCGTGACCCCACAATAACAGAAAACAATGAAAAAATAACCCTAACCTTTTATTAGTCTATATTTAAACATTTTATCCAAATGTTTAGAATAACCATTCGTAATGACAGCATCTCGCTTACGATGAAGCTTGCTATTTTCGTGTAAAATGATGTAACGAAACATTCTTGTTTAAGTACATTTATGTAATTAAGAGAAGATAAAATGTAAATGATCTGTCATCTTTTGGCTGGCGGACACCAACAAAACGAGTAAAGAAACACATCAGAGTAAAGCGTTGGTGCCTGTAAAAAAAAAAAAGACTCGAAAGGACTTCCAAGTTTCAGACTTGGGACTTAACTTGACGGTTGCTTGAGACTTGACTCGGGACTTGAGGATAAAGACTTGGACTTACTTGAGACTTGCAAAACACTGACTTGGTCCCGCCTCTATATATATATATATATATTAGTGGTACACAATTAAATTATTCTCATTTAAAACTCTGCTTCCTCTTTCATCCTACCCCAAACATGCTCAATGATGTTCATGTCTGGTGACTGGGCTGGCCAGTCCTGGAGCACCTTGATCATCTTCACCTTGAGGAACTTTGATGTAGAGATGGATGTATGAGATGGAGCACCATCCTGCTGTAAAATTTGACCCCTTTTATGATTGGGAATGTAAGATGTAGCTAATACTTCTTGATATCACCTTGCAAATGTTTCGCACACCCCCATACTGAATGTAACCATACTTGACTGTTTTCTGGGTGAATCTTTGATCCATACGGGCTCCAGTAGGTCTCCTGCAGTATTTGTGGTGGCTGTGGTGTAATTCAAAGAAAGAATGGGTCACTTTCAAGAGCTCAGTGAATTCCAGCTTGGAACTGATAGGATGCCACCTGTGCAACAAATTACCGCGGGAGTGCAGACCTCTACAACAAATCCAGTCATGAAATTTACTCGCTCCTAAATATTCCACAGTCAACTGTCAGCTGTATTATAAGAAAATGGAAGTGTTTGGGAATGACAGCAACTCAGCCACGAAGTGGTAGGCCACATAAACTGATGGAGCAAGGTCAGCAGATGCTAAAGCACATTGTGCGAAGAGGTCGCCAACTTTCTGCAGAATCTATCACTTCAGACATCCAAATTTCATGTGACTTTCAGATTAGCTCAAGAACAGTGCACAGAGAGCTTCATGGAATGATTTTCCATGGTCAAGCAGCTGCATCCAAGCCATACATCACCAAGTGCAATGCGCAGCGTCGGATGCAGTGGTGTAAAGCATACCGCCACTGGACTCTAGATCAGTGCAGGCGCTTTTTCTGGAGTGACGAGTCACGCTTCTCCATCTGGCAAACTGATGGACGACTCTGGGTTTGGCAGTTGCCAGGAGAACTGTACTTGTCTGATTGCATTGTGCCAAGTATAAAGTTTGGTGGAGGGAGGATTATGGTGTGGGGTTGTTTTTTTGGGCTTGGTCCCTTAGTTCCAGTGAAAGGAACTCTGAATGCTTCAGCATCCCAAGACATTTTGGACAATTCCATGCTTCCAACTTTGTGGGAACAATTTGGACCTGGCCCCTTCCTCTTACAATATGACCGGCCTGCACAGAGTCCTGACCTGAACCTGAGAGAATACCTTTGGGATGAAAGAGCGGAGACTGAGAGCCAGGTCTTCTCATCCATCATCACTATGTGACCTCACAAATACCCATAAACACACTCCTAAACCTTGGGGACTGCCTACCTGGAAAAGTTGAAGCTGTTCTAGCTGAAAAGGGTAGACCAATGTCATACTGCATAATGTCAAACCTATTGCAGATATATTTTTGTAATCTGATTTTTGAAATTGCTTTCTATTATTGTCAGATTTTTTCCTGCCAGGTTTTAGGTGTCTGTTTATGTTGTGCTCAAAATTCCAAACTTGTTGTCTTTTCCAGTAGATTAAATTTGTACTGACATTCACTTGGTTGAGGAATTTTGCATCCTGTTCCATTTCATTAGTGTAATATTTAACATATTGAAAATATTTCAAGAATTTTCCTCTGGGATCAGTCTGTCAGTCTTTCTGTCTGTCTGGATAATAAGGGACCATGAATGTCCTGAATATCTTTGTGATTATCTGCAGTTGTATTTTATGGAAAAATTGAAATATCCAATGTGACGTACGATGGCGCATATCTACGCTGGAGCCAGGCACCAGGGGATATTAGTTATTACAGGGTGGAAATTCAAGGCTCCTCAAACCAAACCTCAGAAGAGACGAACCTGACCAAACAGATCCAGAACCTGGTGCCGGGAAGTAGTGAGTGTGAGTAGAAACGTAAGCAAGCACCACTGGGCCAGATTCATAAAACATGATGCTGAACCCGCTAGGCCACATAAAATATGTGACTCTGTATTTAGTTCCTGCTCACAAAGTCACCATGGCAATAATTAGCGCACAGTTGTGAGATTACCCCAGCTTTAAATTGATGTGACCAACCTGATATCCAGTCAAAATTTACATATAAATGACATACAAAAAGGATGCTTGAGTTTTCAATTTCCCCTCAGCCTACATCTATTTGTAGTTTTTTCCTCTGTAACATCTACATCTACATTCTTGAGAATCTGCTCAAGTAAGTCATGTGAACTGCTATTGCAGTTGCAACATTTACCATAATTATTAGTTCAAACAGACTGAAAATTACATGTGATATAGCATTGTTAGACAAAAGGTACTTGAATATGTATAGGTTTCTTACCAAGACATTTGTTGTTGATGTTGAGATGATTTATTCGCAGTGCTCTATCATGAATATGTCTATATCACGTTTTTGCTTATAATTCATCTGTATTATAATAGATATTCAAAAATAGTCTGCCCTGTGCAATCTGTGAAAGTTCCAAAATTCTGTACATTCATATTCTTTCAAAAATGTTTTAATGTGTGTCTGTGTGCAAAATAAATGCTGAAGTACATTTAAAAAATAAATATATAACTAAATTTAATTCTCTTTCCAGTGCCTAAACTGGTCAGCAATCTGGCCATAGTGAATGTAGAAATGCACAACGTTACCCTCAACTGGACTGCTCCATATGGAGGTTATGATTCTTACTTAGTAACTGTGTCTGGAAAACCAAACCAGATAAGTGATCATGAAAATCACACAGTAATAAATCTAGATCCTGGGGTATTGTACAACTTCACAGTTTGTGCTGTGCTCAACAACTCCATTTATGGACAAGCAGCCTGGATTAATGGCTACACCAGTGAGTCAAGTCTTATTAACAGTAGATTTAACACACTATATGCAAAATGTCACCTGCATGTAAACATTTAATGTGTTTTGATTAGCAAAGGGAATAGCATTAAAGTGGCATTTAATGCCATGAATGAATTATGTCAGTGTTAGTTCAGAATAATTAGCATTTTTGTTTTTGCATTATTCAGTCAGTTTCCTCTAAAACAACTAAAATATGTTGACTTTCCATTGTTCTAAATTCAGAATTACTTTGTAATAAAAACCCAATTTTTGGGATTGTAGGACTGAAAAGCAACATTGTGCACATACAAAATTATGATTTTTTAAAGTAAATTTCATGTTCTGTGGACCCATGCTTGTGGACAAAGAAAATCACTTCACCCCACACACAGACAACTCTACATTATTGTTGATGGTAAAATGAATGCAATTTTTGCTGTTGTAAAATTCAAACTGCATATTCACCATATTGATTACCTTTTAAAAAACTCATTTCTAGAGCCTTCTCCAGTAAAAAATCTCACATCTGCAAATAATGATACTACAAAGATAACTGTTTCCTGGGACTCAGATGATTGTAATAGTACAGAATACTGCTATCATATTATTCTATATGAGAATGGGATTAATAAGGCTGATTATCGCAAGCAAACAATCACACTGACGAACCTCACAGCAGGCAGTAAATACACCTTGAGTGTGTCTGCGCTGGCAAACTGCTCTGTGGAAGGAGAAGCTCTTAACATCAGTGCCTACACCAGTGAGTTATGGACGGCTTCTTCTCTGCTCCTCTTTGTCCGTGTCTTTCTCCCAACTGCAGTCTCCAACTGTTCAGAACATTCATTTATTGACATGAATATCAAACCTCTCCAGAAACATTTGTCATTAAATAATATATGACAATAAATTTTAAATAATTTATTCAGAACCTCTGACTTGTAGATTCTGATCATAAAGAGCTGGCAGTCATGACAGAATTAGAATGTCAAAGAGCAAGTCCGTGAAATTGTGGGAGTGTCTTAAATCATTATCCCTTTCTTCTTTCTCCACATGCAGTTCCATTGCCGGTGTCCAACCTTCTCCTAAACAGCACAGCTAACAGTATTACTGCTAATTGGCAAAATCCAGGGGGGAATTATAGTTGGTTCAAAGTGAACATCTTTAACTCTACCAACATCATCATCCCACTCACTACTAACAACACAAATCAGTCAAGTTGCATTTTTAATTCTCTGCAAGCAGCAGAATTATACAACGTTACTGTCATTACTTACTTGGAGAATTTTAATTGGGTAAGCCCTACAGTGTATCGGTCCATTTTTACACGTGAGTATGACTTTTTTGAGAACGTTTTTGAACATGGGTAAAAAAATAAAATAAAATAAATTGGGTAACACTTTACATTGTGTTTACTCAGTAACATGAAGTAATGCATCAGTTAACACGGACAACACATGAAGTAACACATTAAGAATAATTAAGTAACGTTAAGTAAACGTAACAGTTGCGGCTCCTGTTGTGGCTCTTTGTTGCTTGGACCTTTTTTGGTGCCACCTTAAAGGAACATATTACATTGTACTGTACTTCATGTGTTGTTCGTTAACTAATGCATTACTTCATGTTAGTAAAGCCCCCCGCACACAGCGAGCAACTAGCTGAGCAAATGGTCACGCGTGCCCGTTTGCTCAGCTAGTTGCTCGCTGTGTGCGGGGGGCTTAAGTAAACACCTAATGTAAAGTGTTACCAAACATTGTTCAACTTGAATGTTTTTACATTTTATTCTTTTACATTATATAAACATGATGCATTAAATTTTGTATCTTGTCTGTTTTTGTCTGCTGAATGATTTTCTTTTGGTTAATCAGAAATGAACGATGTGTCTACATTTTACCTGCTCCTCTTATGTTCCTAGTTCCTGTGCCACCCGAAGCTGTTAGTGTCATCAGCAAAAACACCACCGCAGTAGAGCTAAAGTGGGTTGTCCCAGCACAATCAGAAGGGGTGGCAAATATGAAGTTTAAGGTGACCTACTCTTCTCCTTTTTGGAGGAACAACAATGGAACCTTCAATGTAACAGGACAAGTCACCACCATCATTCCTGGCTTAAAATCAGGATCTAGATATTACTTCAGTGTCAGCATATTTGCAGGTGACCTGGAGAGTGCCCCTACTTCCACAAATGAAACAACAGGTATGAAAACTCAAGCATTCTCAAACTTCAGAGGCTGGTCTTAAACCAAATAACATTTTATACAATGTAAATTTTGTAGAGAAATTTGCAATGTTAGAATAACATTGTTACGTTGTTACAAGGTTGTTACGATTGCTGTCTTAACTTTGGCTTTTTCTTGTCTTGATCTTCTGATTAAATCAACTACATTTGATTTCATCCATTTTTTCCCTTTGTTATGCAAAAGAGGTAACATTGTCAACAACCAATAGGTGAACTGTCTCCATGAGGATCTAATTTGCTGCCAAAACATTGTAAATAAAAAGTACATATTCTGTAAATATCATACTATTTGAAAACAAACAACGCGGTGTACTTGCAAATACAAAATGCTGTTGTTGTAAATTCATATATGACTTTCAAACAATGCAAAAGCTACTTTCTAATACATCACACGTAATAAACAAATATGTTTTTACCCAAGCATTCCCAAATCACGATTCGCAAATGCATACATGTTCCACATAGGGGCAGCATGGTGGCTTGGTGGTTAGCACGCTTGCCTCTCAGCACTGGGGTCTTGGGTTCAAGTCCCTATCTGAGTGGAGTTTCCATGTTCTCCCTGTGTTTGCGTGGGTTTCCTCCGGGATCGCTGGTTTCCTCCCACAGTCCAAAAACATGCAGCTTAGGTAAATTGGCAGTCCCAGACAAATTCTCCCTGAGTCGGTGTCTCTCCCTGAGTGTGTGTCTGTCTCTCTCTCTGTTCAATAAAAACAAGTTGTTGTCTGAGTGTGTGTGCATGAATGTGTGTGTGCTTGTATGCCCAGTGGTGGATGGTGCTCTGCCACTAAGGTCTGTCCTCTCTCCCCTTCCTGCACCCCATTCAGTCCCCCAGGGGGCTGTGGATCCCGGTAGAGAGTACGCTGTGCGCAATTGGCTGCTGCTTCTCGCTGGTGTGTGATTGGTTGTCTGTAACGTAGCTGTGTTAACAATTGTAAAGCGCCTTGGGTATCTAGATAAGGCGCTATATAAATTGAAACATTCATTCATTCATTCATTCACAGCTGTCTGTTGTGAATCACATGACTTTTGGCCCACTTGTAGCAGGAACCATAGCTTAAACCATAGCTTAAATTTAACCATAGCTAGTGCCACCTACTGTTCATGAGCAATATATTTGTACGATGACAGTGTGTACTTCTGAGAATTTCAACAGATGGTTGCACCTACTACAGACGCGCCAAAAGTCACATGACCAAGAAAGTTATAGAACATAATGTACATGTTTGTGAATCATGACATATTTTTGTCAAAAATTTGTTATGGGTCATCTATTAAGTCAAGTCAGATTTATTTATATAGCTCTTTTCACAACACATGTTGTCACAAAGCAGCTTTACAATCTTATGGGTCCAGATCCCTAATGAGCAAGCCAAAGGCGACAGTGGCAAGGAAAAACTCCCTATGATGGTGGGGATTAGGAAGAAACCTCGGAAGGACCAAGACTCAAAAGGCAACCCATCCTCCATTGGGCGGTCCGTTAGCACAAGTCCATGATGCGCAGGGTGGTTCTACAGTTCTACAGTAGTAGTTAAGGTTAAATGTTTCAATTTGAATGAATGTTTCAATTTATATAGTGCCTTATCAGGATACCCAAGGCGCTTTACAATTGTAAACACAGCTATGTTACAGACAACCAATCACACACCGGCGAGAAGCGGCAGCCAATTGCGCACAGCATACTCTCTTCCGGGATCCACAGCCCCCTGGGGGACTGAATGGGGTGCAGGAAGGGGAGAGAGAGGACAGACCTTAGTGGCAGAGCACCATCCACCACTGGGCATACAAGCACACACACATTCATGCACACACACTCAGACAACAACTTGTTTTTATTGAACAGAGAGAGACAAAGACGCACCCTTTGGGTGGCCTGGTTAAATACACAAATCACACAAAAACACACAAATTACACAAAATCAAATTATACAGATGAATACACAAATCACACAATCAGACTAAGTATAAGGTAACTAGAATGAAAATTCTGGGTGTTGATATCAATGTAAATGTCTTGTGAAAGTATTAGAAAGTAGCTCTGCATTTGTTTGAAAGTCATATATGAATTTACAAAAATCTCATTTTGTACCTGTAAGTGGCGACACCAGAAACCACAGTTTGTGTCTTTTTTGGCTTTTCTCAGAACAAACTATTGTACGCAACAGGATTGAAATGGCTACCATCACTAAACCATGTTTAAATGATCAGCATTTAGTTTTCCCATTTCAAATTGTAATTATCATTAACGCCATGGTCAGAGGCGGTCTTTGCGTAGAGGCGTGGCTAGGCAACTGCTTTGGGCCCCTCCCACTGCAGCCCACTGTAGGGGCCCCCAGACTAACTAACTTATTTCTCACATATTAATGTTGATGGGCCCCCTAGCTATATTCGCCTTGAGCCCCCAAATTGCTAAGTCCGCCACTGGCCATGGTTCATTATGACGGTCTCCCAGCATAAACTGAAGTTAGCAAAAGCCTCCTAGATGCAAGAGTAATGTGCAATGTGGGCTTGTTTTTTGATGGTAAAAATATGGCTGAAGGTGACAGCATCCAGATATTTTTCAGCCTTCTACGAGGAAGCGTGGTTGTGGGTTTTAGGAATGAGGAAAATGTCATGATTTGTTTCACATGCTAACAGTTTGTCAATAATGAGCAGTTAAGCTTACATTTGACTTTGCATATATTTAAACAGAACATGTTTCGACAGAAATATTTTCTCTTTCTACATGGATTTTTCAGCAAAACTATTACTTGTATTTTTTTTAAGTTTGACATGAAAGGTGAAACTCTTTCAGTTTTCAGTATTACTCTTCAGTTTTACTGAAATATTTTGAAATTACCTACAAATGAGTCTGTAACACCAATACCTTTGCAATGATTTGTATCCTTAGCATTCTCATTCAGAAATTTACATTTTCCTTAAAAACTCTTTTAATGGAGCAAAAATTCATTTTTACCACCAGAAGTAGTAAACGGTATGAACGTGATAATTTGGTATTCTTCTATTTATTGTATAATGTGCAGCTCAAATTGCTTTGTAATCCTCAAATGAACCATTTTATGTTCCATAGAGCAGGTCCCCCACAAAGAAGTACAGTATTCATGTTTAAAATAGATTTAGCACTGAATCTCTAAAACATGATGATCACAATAATATATGTGACAAATGTGGACATTTTTAGAAGACATTGGTCCTATTACATCTGACATAAAGCAAACAACATTATACAATAAGAACACCATATTAACAGTCAAACATGGTGGAGGTAGTGTGATGGTCTGGGGCTGCTTCAAGCACAGACATAGATACACTATTGTGGCATGGTGTGGAAAGGAGAGGCAGCAGGCAGATCCATTGTCAACATAACATGGGTCTTTTAATAATTGCCTCAGCAATGTAATCTCATAATGGAGCCATAATCATGCAGAAAAGGCTCAAATGTAGCCTATAGGAAAGGTACCACACAGGACACAAATTAATAGGAGTTCTTTTATTTTGCTTGTTGTTTAGTGTGAGATAGAACAACATTTATTCTTTTTCTCTCTCCCCCCTTTTCCCTAAAATAATACGACAGTGGGTCTACTGTAGAACAAACAAAACAGGCAAAGTAAATAAAACAAATGTCACCATTAACAATATTGTGTAACAAATATCAACCCACTAGGTAATACAAAATAAAATAAAACACTTACATCTCAGGTATTATAGAGACTTCATCTGCATAGTACGGCATCCACACAAAAGGTCTACAGCTGCTTAAATAAAAGTTATGCATTAATTACTTTACATCAGGGATGGGCATCTTCCATGATAAAGAGGGCCAAAATTTTTTCAGCACTATCACTGGAGGGCCACATGACCATGCACTTCAAATAATTGGATATGAAAGACACTACAAATGATTCTCAATAAGAACAAATTTTAAATGAATTCAGATCTGTATGTTTATTGTGACGGGCAGGGTGAGCAACTCAAAAAGGAAGCGATCACGCCAAGTCTCAGGGAAAGAGGATGGTTTAATAGAAAGTGTGCAAACCAAAAACCCGTGCATTGTTCCAAATGAAGGAAATAATAACCAGCAGTCAACTGGTACAAAGACAAGACATATATAGACAAACAAACGACCCTCAGGTGAGACGGATCACGGGCTCCGCCCACCTGAGGGACGCACATGACGTCACCAAACAACAAAAACAACAGCCGCTGTGGACAGAGGCGGCCGGTAGGGGGCCGCCTCACTGTGACATTTATTGCACCAACATACATCTATTTTCTGCATATAAATGCAATAACAAGTCCTTAATAAGCAACAAAGACAAAACATTTGCTTAATAAATAAGTGCAAAAAGGAATTTGAACTCCTTCATATCAAAGAACAAAAAAGTTTAAAAAACTTAAAAAACTGAGTGCAAATAGCTCACACTCAATAATGGCAGAAAACTATACCACATAGGCCCACCATTAATTAAACCTAATGAGAGAGCTGTGGTTTGGCCTGCTGTCTCACAATAGATTGGGTGTCAATGTCAAATTTTGTGTCCCCAATGCGCATCAAATGAAACCGAGTATCATCGGTGAGTAGCGTCGCAAAACCCCCGTGTCTTCCCTGCATCGCAGGCGCACCATCCGCAACAACAGTCGACAGCTTTTCAAAGCTACCATTTACTCACAGCACTGGTCACGGTGTTGAATATATCGCTGCCTTTAGTGGTGTCGTGCAGAGATGCCAATCTCAATAACTCCTCATGCACATCAAATTCACTGTCAATCGTTCTTGCAAAAACCAGCAGTTGGCTAACATTGGTTGCATCTGTTCTCTCATCCAAAGCTAATGAGAAATACTTGCAGTCCTGCATTACTTGTTTGTTTTACCTCCACATGATCGCTGATGTCAGAAATCCTGCGTGTTACTGTCCATTGAGACAAAGGCACAGCTTCAAAGTTTTTAGCTATGTTGTTGTCACCAAATGCTTTGGCCATTTTCACTGCTCACTTCAGTGACAGTGGCTTATTCACCTTAGCAAGTTAGCACCATAGTAGCTTTTGTGAAAAAGTGCTGCTGTTGACATACTTTTGATTTGAGGTCTGCTACTACAGCGGCTCTAGCAGCTCCAGTGTACTTCTCATATTTAACCTTCAGTGAAGATGTACTCTTCTTCCCATTTTGGCTGAAAAGTCCGATTTTCCCTGTCAAGTTTCCTTTTTTCCACTGCTAGTGGCCAACAGAGGCGGTCTTTGCATAGAGGCATTGCTAGGCAATTGCCTTAGGCCCCTTAGGCAATGGTATAGGCCTTTCTCTCGCTTCCGGGGTCGACATTTCCGGTCTAGACAGTTCTGTGTAAAATCATTTCCGTTTGGAGCGTTTGTACTTCTGCCATGGCGCAAGTAGCAAGTGTTTTTGCAGCGTACCGCTGTGCTCTAATTCCAAACAAAAACAGCCTTATTTGAGTTTCCACTCGTTCCCAGCTGACGAAGAACTCAGAAAGAAGTGGTTGATGGCCATTAGAAGGAGTGAGGGGCCGAATTTCCAGGTTATTAGGAACAGCACGCACGTGTGTAGCGCACATTTTGAGCCGCAAGACATCTACGTTACGGCAAAGGGCAAAACGTGGCTGAAGAAAGGTGCTATACCGCGTCGTTTCAGCTGGACTCGGCCAGCGAGGCAGTCTGTGTACAGCAGAGTGAAATCCCGCCTAGAGGCTTTCCGTGCACATCCTATGTACAAGTCTGTCTGGGCTTTGGGTCTAGAGCACACACACACACTATGCTAGGATACCATAATCGGACACAATTTTGTATGCTATAATACTAGAAATGGGAATAATCACCAACCTCTTGGAATGTTTTGTACAAATAAGCTAGGTTTATACTTTCGCGAGTGACCGTAGCGCGCGCGTCTGCACGAACCGCTTGTCCGAAACGATATGTGGTAGTATAAAGAAACACCCCTCAACAACAGGGGAAGAAACATTTACCTGACCAATTTTAATGTTGCTTTGTTTCAGGTTTGAAAAGTGCTGGAATTTAGATTAAAGTGCTTGAAAATGCTTGAAACAAATAAAAAACCGTGAGCTTTGACCTCTAGCTTGTGTGGTGTCTCACTTTTTTTTTAAGGACCGGTAGCACCGAGCCATTACACGGATCTCCTTATCCACAACATTGGACACTGAACACACAAAATCATAAGACAATAATGCAGGCACTTATAATAGTACAATAAAACACATGCTTTATTTAAAAATAAGATAAACAGTTTGATGAAGGCATAAATGATAGAATGTTGAGTGAGCACGGAGCTAAGACACTAGCTAGGCATGCTAGCTAGTTAACTTGGCTAAACTAAACTACAGAACTGGATCCATTTACCTTCATAATCAAAAATAAACTGCTCGAAAAAAAACTTGTATCCTTTATCGAGTTTCGCTCGTTTGGTCCTCGATAGCTCCTCGACGGTTCTGGCAACATCGTCCTGCCTAAAGCGCGGAAGGTCAGCCAAAGATGCAGAGTAATAAAACGCATCCATTCTCGTAGCGGTACTGCTAACCGGAAATAGGTTTACACATCACCTCGCCCGGAACTTGACCCCTCCTCCTTGCGTGAAAAAGGCTTATTGTAATGAACCCCCCATATATCCTTCTCTCTATGTAGCCAGTTACGTAATATTCACACTTACTGCCACTAGAGGGCTCTAAGCCACTGGACCATTTAAATAGCTGCCACCACCTTTTTTTCTCCGGTATGGTCCGGATGAGCCTGATAAATCTTCCCCCGTCCAAAATATACCATCAACACTGGTTTACGCCATATAGCAATATTTATTCATAGTCACAATTTAATTTCCTACAGCATGACTGACATCCCCTCCAATAGACCCATGACATCACTACACACACATACTCCCCCACCCCTGTTAAAGTAATACCTCTTTAAAATATCATGGGAAAAACCCACGGACATAAATAGCACACCCCAACGGGCTGTGGAAATCGTCGGGTATCCTCACCCCTTCCCACAGCCACCTATCCCAACTCCATTTAAAAATGGAAGTCTCTACCAACATTTCTGATCACACAATCATGTGTTACTTTATAAAACCCAAAATCACACCACCAGCACACATTGATTAAGGCACGTCACCTACTACCACTTCACACACACACACACACACACACACACACACACACGATAATCACACTTAATTCATAAACGCTGGGAGGCAGGGCCGGCGCCACGGGGGGGCGAATGGGGGCGTCGCCCCCTCAGGCGAGGTGTCACGCCCCCTCAATGTAAAAAATAAGACCCATTTATTTTACAACAATCGCTACATGGTGCCCCCCCCCCCCCCCCTCGCTCAACAACTTACGTTCGGCCCCCCGAAATTTTCTGACGCCCCCTCACTGTATATGTTCTGGCGCCGGCCCTGCTGGGAGGCCTATACTAGTTCATCAAACGGATTATTTACTCCCACCCTATCCCCATTTCTTAACTAACACACGTACACAAGTTTAATTTTTAAATAACAGACTTCCCTCGTTCAGGTGGCTGTCAAGACCCCACCCCCCCCCCCCCCCCATGTAGCTGTGGAGTCGAATGTCGTAGTTCAGCATGTTAACCAAAATGCATCGTGCAACATCAAAAAGTCCCTCAGAATGCACCCACACAATTCTGATTCACAGAGAATAGTCCAGTTTCAAACAAAGCGTCGCCATGCACCATCTCCCCCCCTTTAATCCCGCTAAACCCCTCCCCCCCAATTAGCCCACCCTCTTTCTCTACATTCATCACAGTATCAACACACCAGTCATATGATCTTAACATAGAACATTACCATTAGATGGCGCCAAGGAACGGTTTTCAGTTTTCAGTTGCCTCCTACTAAGTGTAAATCTCTCAATAAGTGCTATGTCATTATGGACATAAAAACATTGCTGTGATGGTGTGGTGGAATTGATGGCACAGAAGTTGAGGTCTTATATTAAGCAGCATTTATTTGATAGCAAGAGAGTTGCAAAATATAAAAGTATAAAAACATGATATGAAGCTTACGCTTCATACAGTAACTCTGAACTGTCTCTCTCAGCCCAGATTCTTTATAGTCAAAGTGTGTGTGTAGTAAAATTAAGGATGCCTGCTTCCCAGGAGCAGTTATCAGTTTCCCTGGGATTCAACCTTGGGCGCATAGAAACGGATAAGCAATATTATCTCCAACTCTGCTACTGCACAGAAGACTTCAGTTTTACAGAAAAAACATCTTCAATATGGTCATAGTTCATTATTAAGCATTGCAAGCAGCACTTTTCACACAGACTGTGCTAGTGTCTGCATGGACATGATTAACATGAATCACACATGTGAATATAATTTATATATTTTTTCATAATGGTTGCACTGCAACCACTTTGCTATTGCAGTGTATCAAACAGCAAAAACATGACGTTTTTTTACTTTTTACCTACTTCTGGCTAAATTCCAAGTTAAATTTAAAATCGTGTAAATTTCAGATTGTTGCATCAGTCTTAAAATTATAACTGTCTTAGCTTATGACCATGCATAAGCTTAATCATTTGCATAGTTTCTGTCTAAATTGCTAGCTAGGAGACTTAATTAATAAAGCTCTTAAAATGTCGCAAGTTACATTAAAAGAGCTTTACTACTAAAGTCCCGTACTATGTAAAGAAAAACTATATAGCACAACTGTCTAAAACCTACAGAGTGCTTGCATAAAATAATTCATCCAGAAACACTTCCGTTGTGTTGTGACTGGATTTGCGGTGCTTCTGATTTGGCAGTGCATTAAAAAAATGTAGAGAACGCGTTGTCATTTTGATAAATTTGCTTTGCGTATTTGCAGCGTGTTTTTCGTTTGCATCGTGATGGGCTTTCAGAGCCACCATACTGCCCTTGTTTTAACTTATTTTAAAGAAGCAATAAATCATTTTACTACCAAAAAATTAACACACAGTATTTATGAAGGTGATTCTTTAAATTTTGTTTTTGCAAAGTGCAGCTGAGATTAATTGAATTGCTTTGTATTTTATGCTCCATAGAGTTGGTCCCTCATGTGGAGGCTGCAATGCTTAGAATTTAGTTACAGAATCTCTGAGACATCCAGGCTATTAAATATCAATATAATGGCAGTTCTACAATATGAAGCTGAGTCAATGGAAAAATGACTATATTGCTCCTTTCATTTCTAGTTACCATTATCAACTGTGACATACAGAAGACATCTAAACTAAGCTAGTTTCTCAATTTTAGATTCCATGAATCCATGAAAATTGGATTCATGGAATGCACCTTAACCCACCTCTGTGTACATAGATTCATTCATTCAGTCTTATTTTTGTCCAGTGGCCAATAATCGGACATTAACCCTCTCCGTGCTGTGTTCTTCTGCCATCACCCAATACTGCATGAGAGAAGATACCATGTCCCAAGCCCTGAATGTGGTGAGTGTAAACTATATCCTATGTTGGGTAAAAACAAAACACAATAAAACTGCACAAGCACTATAGCAGAAAGCTTGTCCTTAGATTTTAAACATTATAAATTGGATCATTTTTTTTACTGTGAATTTTATTTACAGTAGCTACAAATACTTTCCAGTTCTCATTTTATATTAGTAATACTGTTGTATTTCATTGATACTGTGTAAAACAATTTAAATATTCAAAGCATGGCAGCTGTTATTGCGCATTATTCCATCTTGTTTAAATGTAAGAAGGGAAATCAGTAGATCAATGAAATATTACATAAATCTATTGGTTTTGATGCATTTATTTACTGGTGAATTTCTTTTTACTTACTGATGTTTACATTTTAGATTTTGATAGATATTTTTTTACTCATAAGCACTCTACAGCAGTCCAAGATTTATCACCAGCACCAGTCACTTACCATGTTGAGCAGTAATTAGCACTGCCAATTCTGGATTAACATGCAATCTTAAATTCTTAATAATTTGGTAAAGTTGTTCTTCCAAGGCTTGCATTAAATGAAAGACTACATAAATAAGTCTAATTTGTGTGTGTGTGTGTGTGTGTGTGTGTGTTGCAGCTGAAAGAGCAAATTGACAACTGCTTTAGCCAAAATGTTTTTTGGACTCTTGAGTGGAAAACGCAATAATGATTTACAAAAAAGAAGAAGAATGCTTGCAGTATATACAGTTATAGTGTTCTTCCACACAGCTTATTTACATAATCACTTGTGTAGCTTTTTCATGATGTACTATGCATTTGAAGGGTTTAATACTCTGCTATATGACTAATGTTACAGTTGTGATCAAATTTATTCAACCCCCACTGAAATAAAGTGTTTTGGCCAGTTTGACATTGATTTTGATCATTTCAGTCATCTTATTTACAATTATATCAAAGAGGCACTTATAAATTAGACAAACATAACATAATATTTATGATGGAATAACCACAAATGTCTTTACTGTGCTCACATCATTATCAGTTTTATTCAACCCCCTAGTGACATTATTTTTTAGTACTTAGTACAACATCCTTTTCCAGTTATGACAGCTTTCAAGCGTGAAGCATAGCTTGACACAAGTGTCTTGCAGCGACCTATGGGTATCTTAGCCCATTCTTCATGGGCAAAAGCCTCCAGTTCAGTCACATTCTTAGGCTTGCGCACTGCAACTGCCTTCTTTAGGTCCCACCAGAGTTTCTCAATTGGATTTAAGTCTGGTGATTGCGATGGCCACTCTAGAATGTTCCAGCCTTTCATGTTCAACCATGCTCTAGTGGACTTGGATGTGTGCTTCGGATCATTGTTCTGTTGGAAGGTCCAACGTCTCCCAAGCCGCAGGTTTGTGACTGACTCCATCACATTTTCCTCCAAGATCTCCTGGTACTGAAGGGAATTCATGGTACCCTGCACACGTTGAAGCTTTCCTGTACCATTAGAAGCAAAACAGCCCCAAAGCATAATTGACCCCCCGCCATGCTTCACAGTAGGCAAGGTGTTCTTTTGTTCATAAGCCTGGTTCTTCCTTCTCCAAACATAGTGCTGGTCCATTGTCCCAAACAGTTCTAATTTAGTTTCATCTGACCACAGTACACTGTTCCAAAACCTTTGTGGCTTGTCCACATGACTTTTGGCATACTGCAGTCGACTTTTCTTGTTCTTTGGAGTCAGCAAGGGGGTGCGTCTGGGCGTTCTGGCATGGAGGTCTTCGTTATGCAGTGCGCGCCTTATTGTCTGAGCTGAAACTTCAGTGCCCACATCTGACAGGTCTTTTTTCAGTTCCTTAGCAGTCACGCGGGGATTTTTCTCCACATTATGCTTCAGGTAGCGCACAGCAGTCGCGGTCAGGATCTTCTTTCTGCCACGACCAGGTAACGTTTCCACTGTGCCCTTTAACTTGAACTTGCGAATGATACTTCCGATAGTGTCTCTTGGAATATTTAACAACTTCGCAATCTTTTTATATCCATTGCCATTCTTGTGAAGAGCAATAACCTCTTCTCTTGTCTTCTGGGACCATTCTCTTGCCTTCACCATGCTTGGAAACACACCAGTAGATGTCTAGAAGGAGCTGAGTATCACAGTCCTTTTAAATCTGCCTAATTGGTGCTTATCATGCTTGATTGCTGCTCGTTGACATCCACAGATGTTTTCAATACCTGATGGAAAACACTGGAATGAACCTCTGTTCTTAGGAGTGGTAGTTGTAAAGGGGTTGAATAATTGTGTCAATGAAGAAATCACAAAAAGGCCATTTAATACTTTATGACAAAAAAAATTGATGCTATCTTAGTTGCATTTAGTTCTTTAACAAGTCCTTGTAAGATTTCATTATGAACACAATTACAAATGTGCACTGAATTCCATAAAACCCTTCGCAGCATTGGGGGTTGAATAAATTTGATCACAACTGTATATAACAATAAGCATTATTTCACAGATAATAATTTTCTTTAAATTTGTGATACTATTATTAACATTTATTCAAATGTTAACATTTTAATGAATTGTTGTATTAAATTTTAACAAGATTGTACAATGGTTTCTTCTTTAACACTTCTGATCATATTCCATATATGGAGAAAGTTATTTTTTGTTAATTATTGAAATGTCCCTATTTAACAATAAAATCATTCACTCTTCATATCTTATCCTTATTCAAGCCCATTGTTTGGGTAAGTGGTAGCCTAGTAGACCTTGGAAGGAATTGGAAGGTATATGATTTGAATCTTGCCTCTGCCATGCACCCACTGTTGGCCCTTAATCCTCTTATCTCCAGGGGTCCATAAAAGAGCCGAGCTGAGATATGGGAAGAGAAACCTTTCATTGTACTCTACACATGTATATGTACATATTACAAGTAAAGCTATTCTGTCTGGAGAAGATCCTCATCTTAACACATGTTTATGTTCAAAGGTGCTTTCACTTTTAAAGACTTAATATTCACTTTTAATATTTTTCCCATGGCTATATTCACTGCACCAGAGATGTTTCTGTATGGCCATTGCTGAACTGTTGCAGTTTCTCTGGAATGTCTGTCACAATATGCCGTTCACCCAGTAGGATGGAGACGCCCACTCACACACACACACACACACACACACACACACACACACACACACACACACACAGACAGTGCATTTCCAGGGGTACTGTGTCAAAGAGCTTTCCCAAAGGATCTACTCTCACTGATGCACTATCAGCATTTGCTCAACTCGAACAAACTCTCCTCATGCCCCCTCTGTGCTGCCACCATCACATCCATCTTACCCTGTTATTTATCCCTCTTGATTTAATTTTTTTAATCAGGTTATGTAAACATTTATACATGTAATAGGGTCAGATTTAGGGTCAGGATTACACAGGTGTAATAATCAACTGTGAAGATTCAATAGTCATGAACCAATTACTTTAACATTGGCATTTAGAAACGAATTAAAAATACAAAACCTCTATGATTTCAGTTGTGAGATCAGCAGGAATAGGCGGTGGCAACGGCAGCGACCACCTCCGGACAGCAGGAACAGGTGGCGACGGCTCCGAATTCCTACGGGGTAAGGGAACAGGTGCAGACCCCTCCTGGGCCTCCGACACGCTCGCCGACCTCTCCTGAGCCTCCGACTCGCAGACGGGCCGCTCCTGGGCCTCCGACTCGCAGACGGGCCGCTCCTGGGCCTCCGACCCGCAGACGGGCCGCTCCTGGGCCTCGGACTCGCAGACGGACCGCTCCTGGGCGGCTGGCGTAGGCGTGGGATTCTTATCTGCCATGCAAATGGCATCTATGTGTTTTTTGTTTGTTTGTTTAGTTTCATTCGTCCAACCTGATTGGTAAGAATTTGTTTTTTCATCACTGTTGCTAGGTAAATGCAAATTCTGGTACATATTTCCTGGATATTAATATATAATATATCTCTCTGGAGGATTGTGCAACAGAATATCAATCTCAGGAAGGTAATGCTCTGCTTTCCAATCATTCCAATCATAGTAATATCATCTGCTTTCCAATCATTTCAACAAACTTCATTGTAACAAGGTTATTAAATTGCTTTGTTTGTCAGAAGTGTTTTGTGTTAAAATATATTTAAATATGCTTTGTTGATTTCCTTTTTGTAGTCTATTACCAACCTTGTCATCTGTCTTCAATCCATAACATGGCACTGCTGGTCATACTGCTCACAGTTGGTAAGCTTTAACCAAACTTCTGAATTTTGTAATGGCTCAAAACTGATTTAATATCTGTTAATGAAACTGCTAGATATTAATCACAGTGTCCAATTTTTGAGCTGCACCAACTCTATGCTTTTTGTTTATTTATTTTGTGAAAACAGGTAAATGTTTTATTTGTTTGTTCTAGGCTATTACAGTTGTTTGATGTGTTATAATCTGAATTGCAGTGCAAAATTCCTGCAGTAAACTAGTCTATATTAGAGCTTTTTCAGGAAGTTCCAAAAATCCTTGGGGCAACACTTTCTGTGAGTTTGGCTCTTTAATATACAACCCCATTCATTGCAACTGGTTGAAGGGATTAAGTGTATAGTTAGGCCTTGTTAAATATATATACAACACATTTGTCTGCGACATATACATTAATTGCTTTATGAGAAACACCTACCTACCACCAGGATTCTAACACAGATTGGTCAGAGTTCTGATTGCTGACCACGTATCATTTGGACTCCTGTAGCTCAGCTGGTCGAGCATAATGTGACCCATTCCACCATTATAAACATATCCAACCAACAGCTGTTCAGTGGTCAGAAACCAATCACAAATAAGTGGTAAAGGAGAGCATATTCATAAATTCATGGATTTTGACATACACGGTGACATGTAGTACCTGTAGTACAAAGTTTTAACAACACCAGGGTTATAGGTTTGATTCCCACGAACAAACTGGAATCATACTGATAATCATACAAATTGCTCTGGGGAAAAAACATGTGTCAAATCTGCATATGAAAAACATTAAAATTACTGGTGTCATAGGCTAGCTACATTTAAAGAGCTTTACTAATTCAATCCCATTCTAAGTAATTAGATACTTTATAACACAACTCTAGTTTCAACGTAAACACCTAGAGTGTTATTCCCTTCGTCTTACCTGGTTTTGTTTATTATGTGGAATCATTTTGAGACATACTGCATCATGTAGCTTCTCCATGATAAAATTGCTTACTTATCACTAGGTAGTTGCTGCTTATATACAGAGATGTATAGTAACTTCCACTTTTGCTTCACTACATATTTTCCATTAGTTTAACACTTTTATTCCAATAATTTTTTTTGTGCTGTAAAAAACTCTTTACAATTGTGAACATGTTAGCTGGTGCTGTCACGGGGTCAAGTGAGCAGGTTATGGAACACTAAAGTGGTCAAAATTAGTGTCAAACTATTTTAATTTGATTTGTAAAGTGGTGATTTGGAGGTTTTTACGCCGCAAAATATGCCGTTATATTTCAGAATGCCATAAAATATGGCATTTTTGTTGCTTGTTGTTGCATTTTTTACGGCGTTCTGAAATATTACAGCGTATTTTGTGGCATTTTACAAATCAAATGCATTTTGTTTGAGAGTAATTTTGACCACTTTAGCGTCCATAGCAGGCTGTCTCATGAAAAAACTGCGCATCCTCCGGTCACATCTGTCTTCACTGAGGTCATGCATCTCTCGATTTTTGTGCATACAAGGTGGAATTCATGCACTTGTACAGCACTTTCAATGTCCATTTTCAATATTTTCCAACACCTTCAGCTTAATTTACATATTTATACAAATACACATATACTCAAAATGATTCAAAATAATTAGCTTTTTATCACATTAAAAGAGATGGTACCGTGTTTGGTATAGCAGAAGAATATGTGTATTACATAAGCTTGTTAGCGTTTTAATGTACATGTATTGGCACCTTCCACACCTTCAACATCGAGTGATCGTGGCAGTGAGGGTGAGGAAGGAGACTCCCCTGGCCCTACCTAGAGACAGTGTTTGCGTTTACCGGAGTGAAAGTAAATTCGTATAGGATGAAGTGCCTACTCTGCCTCCCTAAAGAGTGTGAAATATTGGCCTTCAAAAATTCCAATGGAAAAAAAACACAGAAGACACATCAGCTTGAGCTATGAGTAAGCTCTAGTTAGGTTAGATATCTTAGCTAACTAACCTAATTATGTTCATGACGTGCTGCAGTATTCACAAAAAAAATCACAAAAGCGATGTCATGATGAATTGTTTTTTTAGCAACAGTAATCCGTGTCTCTTTTCATACTGACTAATCATGTGCTCATTTTTATAGTGTAGTGTTTTATAGGGTAAGGGCATTTATTGAGCTTAAACCCATAAGAAGGATTTTACATCCAAAATGCACCTTGTTTTCTCAACTAAATTAAGGTTAAATTGTACTTCTGCATCAAACCTACGACATAGCGGAACATAGGTTATCTGATTTTTGTGTAATAGTGTTAAGCCCAGTTTTTTAAGTTGCTACTTGTTTTTACATACAGAACACTTGTATCTGGGGTCTTTGACAACTTTGATTTGTAAGTGATATATAAAAAAATGATAAGCAAATTTTGACTGCTTTAATTAATTCAAAACACAATACTTGTACTTTTTACTTTTAGTACTTGAGTAATACATTTTAAAATAAACTACTTGCAATACAAAAATGCTGAATACTTCTGTACTTCCACTTAAGTAAACACTTCTGTTGTGTTGTGGCCCACTTCCATTGTGTTGTGACTCGATTTGCAGCATTTCTGAATTTGCAGCACATTTCCGAAATGTAGCATACATGTTGTCATTTTGATGAATATGCTCAGTGTGTTTTTCTTTTGCAGCACAATGGTCTTTCAGGGCCACTGTATTAAAAGGCATTAGAAAGCTTTGTAATATACATTGGAAAGAAATAAGACATTAAAAAGCTTTGTAATTGACATTAGATGAGTTAGGGATGAGCAATGAGGTCCAGGATCAAACATGTACTTCATTGAAAGTGCAAACTGCCAGCTTTCATAATGAATTAATACAATTAAATTCATAAACAGACTCTTTTGGAACTTCCTGTATATGCTTGAAAACATCCAGAATAATGTTTATTTATTATTTGCCTAACAAAACACATTACAGCTGTAATTTATACATTATAAAATTGGTCCAGTTGTGTTTTTTTTTTTTTTTTTTACTCTGCCATTGAATCTGGCGTGCTCTGTCTTCAGCATCATCTGTTATCTGGGCAAAGGAGTATTACTATCCCCAGAATATTTCCCGGACATGGGATGAAGCCAGGAAGTCCTGTCAGTCCTGTTTCAAAGACCTTGTGATCATCACGATAGAAAATGCACAGAGCATTGTTCATAACCTCACTTCAGACTACTGGATTGGGCTTCGGCAGAGTTTTAATGGCTCTAGGCCTTGGTCACAGTGGGCCAATGGTGACCCTTTTAGCTTTCAGAACTGGTATCCTGGTCGCCCCGTGCTGAAGAAACCGGTTGTCCCAGTGCCTACATGTCCAACTCCAACTACTACTCCAACTACTACACTAACTTCAACCTATTCCCTACCACATTCACCAACACATTCCTCAACACATTCTCTAGCCTATTATGCTACAGATTCTAGTACAGATTTTAGTACAGATTCTACTACAGATTCTACTACAGATTCAGCTAGAAATTCTACCTCAACATCTACCCCAACTATTTCCACAACTGTTAATGAAATGATGCATTGTCCAGCCTTGACCAAACTCCTCTCTTGTCTAAATTCATCTGATTTTACGATTACCGAGAAGAGTTTAAATGCTGTCAGCCATAACCAAACTAATTCAGCTTCAGGCTACACAGGTGGTCCTACAAGTTTAATTGATACAGAGGTTTCCAGCACAATTGTCAACACAACAGATAGCTACAGCAGTTCCTTCATAGATACCACAAGCTATAATAATTCCAGTCACCCTCGAGAGGTGTATGAAACAACTGCAAATACAACAGATAGCTACAGCAGTTCCTTCATAGCTACCACAAGCTATAATAATTCCAGTCACCCTCGAGAGGTGTATGACACAAATGTGAATACAACAGATAGCTACATCAGTTCCTTCAAAGATACCACAAGGTCTGATCATTCCAGTCACCTTCCAGAGGTGTACAACACAACTGTCAGCATGACTGATAGTTACAGCAATTCTGTTGCCAGCACGGTCCCCAAAAGTCTCGAAACATCTCATGATGTAACTTCCAGCCATACCATTTCCACTGAACACTCCACAACAACCCCAAGCACAGTGCTGACTCAGGCATCTGTTAGCACAATCTCCAACTCCATCAAATCCACAGTATATCAGAACTCCACCAGTGTCCCCACAAAGCCTCACACAACTGAGGGCATTTCTACCAGCCCCACAGTATCTAGTACAGTTGCCAGCTCACCCGTCACCATTGAAGCAAATGACACAGACCCTAATGCATACATTGAGGATTCTTGCGTGGTCCTGCTCAGCTTTGGCATGTGGTGGGAGAAGCACTGCAACGATGTCTTGCGCTACATCTGCTATGATGGTAAGCATGGTCATTCTTTGTTCTTAAACTAGCTTTTTTGTTCAATAGCAGTCTCAGGTAATTGCTATACTCTTCCTAAGCTCTATACACTAATATAGCGAGTGATTCTTGAGACAGAATGAGAGAGACTAAAGATGTATAGCAAAAAAAATGGTTTTGACAAACACTTGGTTTGAGTATTTGGTTATGATTAACATATAGATTCATGTTATTGGACCTTACGGAATGGTGAAAATAACAATTGACTCATTAAATAACAATTAAGACAAAAAAAGAATCAGAACCCCCATACTCTTTTTTAAGGTGAAACATTTAATTACATGTTCTGTTGCAAATTGTTTGGGGTGATCTGATTGTTTTCTTTTGGTAGTGACGTGTGTTTATTTTTACATTTATTTAGTATTCATATGCTAATTTTAAGAGGGTTTTCTAAACTCATGAAATAATTAAATATGACTGTGAGATGTTTTATTACACACACACACACACACACACACACACGCACACACACACACACACACACACACACACACACACACACACACACACACACACAAAGACTAAAAAAGAATCACCACCTCCTAATCTTTTTCAAGGTCAAAACTTTAATTACATGTTCATGCTAATTTTAAGAGGGTTTTCTAAGCCACCATTGGTTTAGAGGATGAATTAATCTTATCAATCAAGTCATTTGTTAACCTTTTTAATTTATTTCACATTTTTGGTCCTTTACTACCAGGATCAGAGGTTATTTGATTTTGTAGTTCAGATTAACACTAGTCCATTCCTCAACAAAACAACCTTTTATACGTTCTGTTGTTGTCTGCAATATTGCAGTGACCAAAAGCAAGTGTTTGACAGGTTGTTTATGCCTCTTTGTCTTCTGATTGGTTAATGCGCCAGCCCAACTTTATCTTGTCAGTATCAGCTGCAGGGCTAAGTAACATAGCTTCTTCGGGCATGGAAGCATTTAGGTTGGAGTGTTTTTGGTACAACCGGTGGTCGGCAGAGTTATACAGGTGTGCTGGAACAACCATGCTGTTATCAGATGTAGATGCACAATCAAACTACCACCCAAACAGAATGTCTAGAATTATTTAACTGTTGAATGTAATTCCATATGAATAAGGTAGCTTCCAGTGTACTGTTGGGCTGGCACAGTGGTGTATCCAGAACTTGTATTAAGGATGTACATTGGTTTATTTTTCTGTAGCTTCAGGTGTTGCATTTTTTTGTTTTACCAATTCAAATTTTCTTGCTATAAAACATCTTTCAAATATGGGGTTTCTTCCTGTACACAGGAAGAAGTTATCTGCTTATCTGAACATTTACATGGAAGGTGTAAATGTCTGTGCCCAGTTTTTTAATGCAAATTTGCCAAGTCACTCTCTTCCTCTTTTAGAAAATGTGTCCTTGTCTTTTCCTGTTTTATGGTGGCTCTGAAAGACATCACATTTTCAGTGGTGGTGTAGACCTTTTGACGCACTTGAACAGCAGGCTGGAAAGACCATTATCTAAACAACAGCCTCCTTCCACAATGTCTTTGGCCACCCATAAAGCTCCCCTATATGATGCGTGGTGTGAGAAACATTTTGTGAATGGCGATGAAGTGGCAGAAGTATTGGCAATTTAGTGATATTTTCACTATGAGGCTAAATGAGGCTAAAATTGTTGTCGTCTCCTTTTAGGTTACAGATACATCATTGGTAGATATGTAAAAAACCTGCTTCATTTTGAGGAAGAGAATGGCTGAAGCTAAAGAACACAAAATAACTAAAATAATAAATCACACATGCAATACTCATGACTTGATTCCAAAGACCCTCTAGAGAAAACTTAAACCCTTAAACATCCATGTTGACATTAATAATTTTTATCTTAATTCCCCAGTTGATTATTTATTTCCTTTTTAATCAACCCTGATGGGGTAATGTCCCGATGCCATAATGGAATCATAGATCTCAATGCAATATTTCATGTTTGCTTTCTCCAGTTATTTGATGTCTTGCTTGAATCTGCAGAGCTATTTTATGGTACATTGGTGGTCAACAATACGACAGACACTACGGTATCAGTGAGCTGGAAGGAGGCTGCTGGGAATATTACCCACTACCGTGTCAAGCTTTCCAGACAAGATGTTCAAATCATAAACGGAACATATTTAAATGAAACAAACCTAAACCATACCAGAAATGTGACAGGACTGGAAACAGAGTTTAATGACCTAGAGCCAGGAACACTGTACCAGATCCAGATGATCCCTGTGAAATGTGGCAGAGATCTCAATCCTGACACTCTCTCTTTCTACACTCGTGAGTAGAAATGGATGGATCTTATGACAGTACATTCTATGTGTGTTGCCCTATCAAATAATGCAATGCATTAAGCCATTTGATTTCAGGTCATTATATTTTCAGTTGTGACACTGACTCATTTATATGCAGTCACTGCAATGAGTATGCAGGATATTTGATTATTAAATATTTTGGTCTTTAGTACCATATACTAATAGTTAAAAAAACAAGAAAAAAATAATACAAATTTTAAAAAGCCCTCAGTTTCCCAGGATATAAGACATTATGAGCAAAATAGTACCACAGAGCTAACCTTCATTATTTTTCCCTCAGTACCCGAGAGCATCAGCAATCTGACCATAGTGAATGTAGAAATGCACAACGTTACCCTCAACTGGACTGCTCCATATGGAGGTTATGATTCTTACTTAGTAAATGTGTCTGGAAAACCACATGGACCTGATGATTCTTACTATGTGTCTGGCAATCAAAGTGATCATAAAAGTCACACAGTAGTAAAGCTACATCCTGGGGTATTATACAACTTCACAGTTTGTGCTGTGCTCAACAACTCTGTTTATGGACAAGCAGCCTGGATTAATGGCTACACCAGTGAGTCAAATCTTGTTAACAGTAGATTTAACACACTATATGCAAAATGTCACACGCATGTAAACATGTCATGTGTTTTGATTAGCAAAGAATAGTGGCATTTAATGCCATAAATTAATCATGTCAGTGTTAGTTCAGAATAATTAGCATTATGATGGTGCATTATTTAGTCAATTTCCTTTAAGACAGATAAAATATATAAAAATATAAATAAAAAATATATCAAATATAAATATAAAATATATTAAAATGTCCATTATTCTAAATTCAAAATTATCTCTATGTTACATTCAACATTTTGTAACTACCCCCAATTTTTGGTATTGTAGAACACAAAATCAACATTGCACATAAACAAAGAGAACATCACTTCACCCCACACATAGACAACACTACATTATTGATGGTAAAATGAATGCAATTTTTGCTGTTGTAAAGTTCAAACCGCATATTTACCATATTGATTACCTTTTTAAAATTTCTCATTTCTAGAGCCTTCTCCAGTAAAAAATCTCACATCTGCAAATAATGATACTACAAAGATAACTGTTTCCTGGGACTCAGATGATTGTAATAGTACAGAATACTGCTATCATATTATTCTATATGAGAATGAGATTAATAAGGCTGATTATCGCAAGCAAACAATCACACTGACGAACCTCACAGCAGGCAGTAAATACACCTTGAGTGTGTCTGCGCTGGCAAACTGCTCTGTGGAAGGAGAAGCTCTTAACATCAGTGCCTACACCAGTGAGTTATGGACGACTTCTTCTCTGCTCCTCTTTGTCCGTGTCTTTCTCCCAACTGCAGTCTCCAACTGTTCAGAACATTCATTTATTGACATGAATATCAAACCTCCTCTTTGTCCGTGTCTTTCTCACAACCTCTAGCGGTTCTCATTTCAAAGTAACTGTTCAATACACTCTTATGATTATTGTGTTCAGCACATTCTTGTGTTCATTTATACATTCCATATGAATATTTAATCTATCCAAAAACACTTGTTATTAAATAATAAATTGTTTTAGAATTAATTCAGTCTTGTAGTCTGAATGTGGTCCTACGAATCTGGCAGTCATGGCAGAATTTGTTTGAATGTCAAAGAGCAAGTCAGTGAAATTGAGGAGTGTGTCTTAAATCATTATGCCTTTCTTCTTTCTCCACATGCAGGTCCATTACCGGTGTCTAATCTGAACCTAAAAAGGACAAATAACAGTATTACTGCTTCTTGGCAAAACCCAGGGGGGAATTATACCAGGTTCGAAGTGAACATCTTTAACTCTACCAACAACATCATCCCACTCACTACTATCAACACAAATCAGTCAAGCTACATGTTTGATGGTCTGAAAGCAGCTGAAAAGTACACAGTTAGTGTCATCTCTTACTTGACGGTGGAAGGAATGCAATCCTTTATCATGAAAAGTGATGCAGTGAATGCAACCAATTACACACGTGAGTATGCCTTTGTTTTATAAGCAAGGCCTAGAAAGCATTTCTAGTTTATTCTGTTATATAACATATAAACATGATGCATTTATTTATATTTACTTATTTTTGCAATATTTTTTGTTTGTTTCTTGTCTGTTTCTGTGAGCTGAATGGTTTTCTTTTTGTTCCTAGTTCCTGTGCCACTTGTTGATGTTAGTGTCATCAGCAAAAACACCACCACAGTACAGCTAAAGTGGGTTGTCCCAGATGAATCAAAAGGGGTCACAAATATGAAGTTTAAGTTGACCTACTCTTCTCCTTTTTGGATGAAGAATGGAACCTTCAATGTAACAGGACAAGTCACCACCATCATTCCTGACTTACAATCAGGATCTAGATATTACTTCAATGTCAGCATTCTTGCAGGTGACCTGGAGAGTGCCCCCGTTTCCACAAATGAAAAAACAGGTATGAAAACTCAAGCATTCTCAAACTTTAGAGGCTGGTCTTAAACCAAATAACATTTTATACAATGTAACCTTTGTAGACAAATGTGCAATGTTAGAATAAACTTTTCTTGAGATATTCTGTGCTCCCATCATCTCAATCATTCGGTGAAAGGTTGTTACAATTGTTATCTTAACTTTGCCTTTTTCTTGTCTTGATGTCCTGACTAAATCAACTGCATTTGATTTCATCAGTTTTTTTTCCCTTTGTCATGTCAAATAGTTCACCTATTGGTTGTTAACAATCTCCATGAGGATCTAATTTGCTGCCAAAACATTGTAAATACACAATACATATTCTGTAAATATCATACTATTTGCAAACAAACACAACGCAGTGTACTTGCAAATACAAAATGCTATTGTTGTAAATTCATATATGAATTTCTAATACATCACACATAAACAAATATGTTTTGCTCATGCATTCCCACGATTCGCAAATGCATACATGATCCACAGCTGTCTGTTGTGAATCACATGATTTTGGCACACTTGTAGCAGGTGTTCCACAAATACACAATGCTGTTGTCCAAATATGGCACTCTTGAACAGTTAGGTGGCACTGTTGGTACACTTTACAAGATGTGACTGCACAGGAAATCACTCCAGCTGACTGAGCGACTGAGTGGATTGATGATGAACACCCAACAGACAAGTCTCTGTTTCTATATCTTTTCTGATATAATAGTAAGCAGAATTTTCTGTAGCATAACCTTGTCTGTGACTCCTCCTGGCTCATTCCTCTATTAACTTCCCCTCAAAAATAATGGTACCAATATATAGTACCATTACCATAGCTTAAATTTAACCATAGCTAGTGCCACTAATCCGTGTTAAAAACCTGGTTTGTTTTTTTTTTTTTATATTCAAAACGAATAACAAAATAATGAATTGTTTTTTTTTTGATTTTCCGATTTTGATTTTCATTTGAATATCAAATGAACGAATGATACATGGATTGCTACCTACTGTTCGTGAGCGATATATTTGTACGATGACCAGAGGCGGTCTTTGCATAGAGGCGTGGCTAGGCAATTGCCTTGGGCCCCTCCCACTGCAGCCCACTGTATGGGCCCCCTGATTAGCTGACTTATTTCTCGCATATTAATGTTGATGGGCCCCATAGCAAAATTCGCCTTGACCCCCCAAATTTCTAAGTCCGCCACTGATGATGAATGTGTAATTTCAACAGAGGGTTGCACCTACTACATACAGACACGCCAAAATTCACATAACCCACAAAATTGTAGAACATAATGTACATGTTTGTGAATCATGACATGTTTTTGTAAAAGATATTATATTTGTTATGGGGCATCTATTAGATGTAGCTCTGCATTTGTTTGAAAGTCACATATGAATTTACAAAAATCGCGTTTTGTACCTGTAAGTGGTGACACCAGAAGCGACAGTTTATGCCCTTTTTTGGCTTTTCTCAGAACAAACTATTGTAAGCAACAGGGTTGAAATGGCTACCATCACTGTAAACCCTGTTTAAATGATCAGCATTTAGTTTTCCCATTTCAAGTTGTAATTATCATTAACGCCATGGTTCATTATGACGGTCTCCCAGCATCAACTGAAGTTAGAAAAAGCCTTCTAGATGCAAGAGTAATGTGCAATGTGGGCTTGTTTTTTTATGGCAAAAATATGGCTGAGGGTGACAGCATCCAGATATTTTTCAGCATTCTACGAGGAAGCATGGTTGTGGGTTTTAGGAATGAGGAAAATGTCATGATTTGTCTCACATGCTAACAGTTAATAATGATAATAATGAGCTGTTAAGCTTACATTTGACTTTGCATATCTTCAAACAGAACATGTTTAGACAGAAATATTTTCTCTTTCTACGTGGATTTTTCAGCAAAACTATTAGGCTACTTGTATTTTTTTGAAGTTTGACATGAAAGGTGTATGTAAGAAACTCTTCTTCAGTTTTCAGTATTACTCTTCAGTATTACTGAAATATTTTGAAATTACTTACAAATTAGTTTGTAATACCTTTGCAATGATTTGTATCCTTAGCATTCTCATTCAGAAATTCACATTTCCCTTAAAAACTCTTTAAAAGGACCGAAAATTCATTTTTACCACCAGAAGTTGTAAACAGTATGAACGTGATAATTTGGTATTCTTCTATTTATTGTATAATGTGCAGCTCAAATTGCTTTGTAATCCTCAAATGTACCATTTTATGTTCCATAGAGCAGGTCCCCCACAAAGAAGTACAGTATTCATGTTTAAAATAGATTTAGCACTGAATCTCTAAAACATGATGATCACAATAATATATGTGACAAATGTGGACATTTTTAGAAGACATTGGTCCTATTACATCTGGCATAAAGCAAACACAACATTCCACAATAAGAACACCATACTAACAGTCAAACATGGTGGAGGTAGTGTGATTATCTGGGGCTGCTTCATTGACTTCACTTGCATCAGAAGAGAAGTACACATCGGTCTCTTCAGACTCATTCCCATGCTTATTTTTTTGTATTTAATGATAGTCATGGGGTCATGCTAAGGTGCTCAACAAACAATACAAGTAGCATAATCTAAAATACCTTCAAGCACAGGCATAGACACAATATTATTGTTTGTAGCATGTCCACGAACGTATTCTTCTGTATTCTTTTGCTCTTCTGAATCATCCACTGGTAGTTCTACTTTGCAGAAGAACTTCTCTGCGGTGTCTTCTCTAAGGTGTTTCCCTTTAGGTAATGTGAATGCTGCCGCATTGTCAAGTCGCACCATATCCAGTGATCTACATGCATTTTCTGCATTCAGAGAAGCATCTACTTGGGTTTGCTTTACTTTAAGCTGGTTCTGATATCCATCATTACGCGCTGCTTCAATTTTTGCTGCTTGAGCTTCAGCATGAGCAAGAGCATTGGCTGTGGTTAATGAGCTGAGGAACACCGTGTTCTGGCTCTCAGCCTTTGTCATCCTAAAAAAATCCATAAAGCGCTTTGTGACAACATGTGTTGTGAAAAGCGCTATACAAATATATTTGATTTGATTTGATCCTGACCTGGAGCCCAGCTCTGCACTACTCACTTAATTGTAGAATCACAAGCACCTCTGAGGAGTTTCGCTATAAACATCTGAGGTAGACTTGCTTGTGGGTGTTGTTTTACTATCCAGTCCTCCACCTCGACTGGGAATATAAACATCAAGAAAACACTTTCTGTCTACCAACAGTGTAATTTAAACCCCCAAAATGTTTTAAAAAGATTAATAGAGGAGATAAGTACCATGCTTGCACACACTGCAAGTACGTGAGTTGCAATGGTATCAACACACCAGTCATATGATCTTAACATAGAACATTACCATTAGATAGCGCCAAGGAACGGTTTTCAGTTTTCAGTTGCCTCCTACTAAGTGTAAATCTCTCAATAAGTGCTATGTCATTTTGGACATAAAAACATTGCTGTGATGGTTGCACTGCAACCACTTTGCTATCGCAGTGTATCAAAAAGCATAGACATGATTTTGACTTTTTACCTACTCCTGGCTAAATTCTAAGTTAAATTTTAAATCATGTGGAAATTTTAGATTGTTGCAACAGTGTTAAAAGTATAGTCTTAGCTTACAACCATGCATAAGCTAAATCATTTGCATAGTTTCTATCTAAATTGCTAGCTGAGACATAATTAATAAAGCTCTTTAAATGTCGCAAGTTACATTTAAAGAGCTTTACAACTTAAGTCCCGTATAATGTAATGAGAAACTGTATAGCACAACTGGCTAAAACCTACAGAGTCCCTGCATAATTCATCCTGAAACACTTCCGTTTGTAACACTCAGAACTGTACACTGTCTCTTTAAGAAACAGCGAGTGCGCCTGCATCAGTACGCAGCGCGCAGAGAGAGTTTGTTAGTTTTCCCTTGGTACGACTCACTGACAGACTGCTTGGCCCTTGCTCATTTATGTTGTTTTCATTGAGTAACGCAAGAGAGCTTGTAACGGTGATTTTCGTTCATGTACGGGATGGTCCCGTAGAGCTGGAGCCCAGACTGTGCCAAATAAACTAGGCTTCTTGTAGTAAACACAACTGCCGCGTTTGTTTCTGGCCTCCTCCCTCCTCCACGACTCATCCCCTGAACTCAGTTACAAGACTGTTCTATCCGGGTTGGAGTGGATACTGATATAGCCACCACCAAAGCGTTACACGTTGCGTGGTGACTGGATTTGCGTTGCTTGTGAATTTGCAGCGTGCTTCTAGCTACCAGCCATTATCAACTGTGACATACAGAAGACATCTAAACTAAGCTAGTTTCTCAATTTAGAAACGTTTTACCTCTCAGAAACAGGTTTATATTGATTTAAAATTGGATTCAGGGAATGCACCTTAAC
Organism: Brachyhypopomus gauderio; assembly: GCF_052324685.1. NCBI lineage: Eukaryota > Metazoa > Chordata > Actinopteri > Gymnotiformes > Hypopomidae > Brachyhypopomus > Brachyhypopomus gauderio. The sequence continues at coordinate 12,682,278 of NC_135224.1, read as the reverse complement.
CCACCTCTGTGTACATAGATTCATTCATTAAGTCTTATTTTTGTCCAGTGGCCAATAATCGGACATTAACCCTCTCCGTGCTGTGTTCTTCTGCCATCACCCAATACTGCATGAGAGAAGATACCATATCCCAAGCCCTGAATGCGGTGAGTGTAAACTATATTCTATGTTGGGTAAAAACAAAACACAATAAAACTGCACAAGCACTATAGCAGAAAGCTTGTCCTTAAATTTTAAACATTTGTGGCGGGTCTGTTCATACTTCAACTACGCCACCCCTTAGATTAGGAGGAAGGGGGCCTCCCCTCTAGGCAGAGTTGCCAGGTTCACAGTTTTCACGCCAAATTGGGCTTGTTTGAAAATCCTGCCACGGGTAAAAATTCTGGGGTCGCGGGGTGCGGTTTTTTGGGCTACTTTTGAGTTGGGCTACTGCGGAAGTTACAAGTCAACACTAAGAATCGATCGCGATATAATCCCCCCCCCCTCCCCATAAAACTGACCTTCCTTTGAGCTAGTTGAGAATCTGGAGCATTACAATTGTTGGTTCGATTAAACTCACAAAATGGCCAGAAAAAAACAACTTTCAATTGAAACTCGACAGTCTATTCTTTTTTCTGAGAAATGAAGTCTATTCCATGCGAGACATTGCCAAGAAACTGAAGATTTCCTACAATGGTGTGTACTACTCCCTTCAGAGGAGAGTGCAGACAGGCTCTAACCAGAGTAGAAGAAGAAGTGGAAGGCCCCGCTGCACAACTGAGCAAGAAGACAAGTACATTAGAGGCTCCAGTTTGAGAAATTGACGCTTCACAGGTCCTCAACTGGCAGCTTCATTAAATAGTACCCGCAAAACGCCAGTGTCAACGTCTACAGTGAAGAGGCGACTCCGGGATGCTGGCCTTCAGGGCAGAGTGGCAAAGAAAAAGATTAATATGGGCAAAAGAACACAGACATTGGACAGAGGAAGATTGGAAAAAAGTGTTATGGACAGATGAATCAAAGTTTGAGGTGTTTGGATCACACAGACGATCATTTGTGAGACGCAGAACAACTGAAAAGATGCTGGAATAGTGCCTGACACCATTTGTCAAACATGGTGGAGGTAATGTGATAGTCTGGGGTTGCTTTGGTGTTGGTAAAGTGGGAGATTTGAACAAGGTAAAAGGGATTTTGAATAAGGAAGGCTATCACTCCATTTTGCAACACCATGCGATACCCTGTGGACAGCGCTTGATTGGAGCCAATTTCATCCTGCAACAGGACAATGACCCAAAGCACACCTCCAAATTATGCACAAACTATTTAGAGAAGAAGCAGGCAGCTGGTGTTTTATCAGTAATGGAGTGGCCAGTGCAGTCACCAGATCTCAACCCCATTGAGCTGTTGTGGGAGCAGCTTGACCGTATGGTACTAAAAAAGTGCCCATTAACCCAATCAAACTTGTGGGAGCGGCTTCTGGAAGCATGGGGTGAAATTTCTCCAGATTACCTCAGCAAATTCACAGCTAGAATGCCAAAGGTCTGCAATGCTGTAATTGCTGCTAAGGGAGCATTCTTTGACGAAAGCAAAGTAGAAAATTATTTCAAATAAAAAAAAAACATTATTTCTACCTTGTCAATGTCTGGACTTTGAACGGTAGTGTACTTACACTCGCAACCCCCCCCCCCCGTCGACATACTTACACTCGCACCCCCCCTACTTACTGGTGTTTACAATGATACTGACTGATTTCATGATAGATTTTTTACTCATAAGCACTCTACAGCAGGCCTAGTTCATCAGCAGCAGGGTCAGTTACCATGTTGAGCAGTAATTAGCAGTGCCAATTCTGGATTAACATGCAATCTTAAATTCTTTATATTTTTTATAAGAAACATAATTTGGTAAAGTTGTTCCTCCAAGGCTTGCATTAAATGAAAGACCACATAAATAATTCTAATTTGTGTGTGTGTGCGTGTGTGTGCACTTGTGTGTGTGTGTTGCAGCTGAAACAGCAAATTGACAATCACTTTAGCCAAAAAGTTTTTTGGACTCTCGAGCGGAAAGCGCAACCATGATTTACAAAAAAGAAGAAGAATGCCTCTTTGCAGTGTGTTCTACCACACAGCTTATTTAAATCACTTGTGTAGCTTTTTCATGATGTACTATGCATTTGAAGGGTTTAATACTCTGCTATATGACTAATGCTATATAACTATAAGCATTATTTTAGAGATAAGTAATTGTTGAATTTTCTTTACATTTATTTACACATTAACATTTTAATTAATTGTTGTATTAAATTTTAACAAGATTGTACAATGATTTCTTCTTTAACACCTGATCATATTCCAAATTGTCACGGTTCGGCGGGCCCCCTACTGGTCACCCCTGTATACAGCGGCAGTTGTCTTGTTGTGTTGTATTCGTCCCTCAGGTGGGCGGGGTGTATGAGCCTCCTCACCTGAGGGTTGTTTTTTCTATATATGTCTTGTCTGGTCATTGTATCCTTAATTTAGATGTTGTCATGGGTTTTTGGCTTGTACACTTTATTCATTAAAACCTCCTTTTTCCCTGATACTTTTATTAGTTATTGCTTCCATTTTATTTCGCACTCCCTGCCCGTCACAGAATGACCAGCCACCGTTCGGAAGCTGCCAGTCTCCTATATTTTCTCCTTTGTTCGTGGTCATGTCTCGTGGTGTTTGTCTGCATCGTGTTTGTTTGTTGTATGTTGTCTGAAGAGCTGGGTCATTTTTTGTTTGTCCTGCCGTGCTTAAATGTTGTTGTGTGTGGCACGGCGGTGATTAGGGCAGTCGACCCTGAGGAAGTGCTTCTCACTAAGTGGCTGTATTGTCGTTAAAATTTTGTATGTGTGTGAATGGGCGTGTGGACCAGTGTGCGCTGCTCGTTTGTGTCTGGTGTTCATGTTATATGTGCGTGATGCGAGTGCCACTGGTCACTGTCGCCTCTCTCCCCGATTGTCTTGTTATGTGTGGGGAGCGACTCTGAACTGGAGTGGCGCGTCACCGTTTTGTGTTGAGAGCGCACATGTGTGGGTCGCGTCCGTTCGTCATTTGTACACCGTTTTTTGTTTGTCTTGTCATTTCGTGTTCATTTTGTCCTAGCGTGCTTGTGAGTTTCATGTAATTCCCCACATGCTCCTCCCCCTTAAATGTGTGTTGAGGGGGGGTGGTCCAGTGGTGGTCCTGAGCCACGTATGGTGGTACGGAGGGCGCAGCTCTAGATGGAGACCCCACTGGACTAGGGCGATCAGGGTAAGTGTGCGTTTGTGTTTGGGGACCATGGGGCTCCAGTCTGAAGAGCTCCTGCTGAAGATGGAGATCCTCCCTCCTGCTCGGGGTGACTAGGAGGCCCTCAGGGCTGTTCTCCCAGCCCGAGATAGGGGGGGCCCTGGGCCTTGGTCTCTGGCACTCCTGGATTGGATGGAGGAGTCCACCTTGCTATGAGAGGTCCCGGGATGGACTGACTCCCCAGGAGGCTGGGGTGATACCTAGTGGAAGGCAGAGGTCAGCTCCGGGAGGAGGTAGGTCCAGGAGGTGGTTAGGGCCGCTCCCCAGGGAGGTAGCCTGCATATACACACACACACACACTTTTGTGGGGCTTAGTGGCTGAATGCTGGTTAGGGCGTGAGGGCCCTGTGACTGACTGGGGCGTGGTCTCGTCTTGTTGACGGCCCAGTCGGTCCAGGGTCCCGCCCAAGGAGGTGAGCTAATGTTTGTGTTTTGTGTTTCAGCTCCAGGACTGCAGGGTGTGTGTCCCTGCCTTGTTGTCTTGTTGCGTTGTATTCGTCCCTCAGGTATGAACTGCCTCACCCAAGGGTCATTTGTTTGTGTATATATGTCTTATCTTTGTACCAGTTGACTAATGGTCATTGTATCCTTAATTTGTCACGGGTTTTTGGTTTGCACACTTTATTCATTAAAACCTCCTTTTTCCCTGAGACTTGGCATAATCACTTCCATTTTATTTTGCACTCCCTGCCCGTCACACATATATGGAGAAAGTGATTTTTGTTAATTATTGAAATGTCCCTATTTAACAATACAATCATTCACTCTTCATATCTGTCGTGGAAATTTCCTGAAACTAGATGAGGACTCGGACATGGTTAAAAGAGTTTTATTACAAATGTAAAAAAGCATGAGAGTCTCATCTAGAACAAGAACACTGAGGAGAGCGGGCAGTCCAATCTCCTTTATTCCTTTGTTATCACATGTTTACAGCAGTGGCGGCTGGTGCAAAAAAAATTGAGGGGGGCGTAAACAAATGAAAAACAAATAAAGCAGTCTTATTGCCCTTTATTTATTTGAACATGAATTTTGCCCTAGCGTTCTTCAAGTGAACGCTTTGTGAAAGGATTTTTTTGTAAAAGATAAAACTTAATTTTCTCTCATTTTGTCTGCTGATATTCAACGAGTTGGAGGTTCGCGCGAGGTGGGCGGAGTCGCGTGCTACGGTCACTCGCGAAAGTATAAACCAGGCTTACGAACCACAGCTGACTGACACTACCAACAAGAGTGGAAAATCTGAAACCAACCAATTAAACTGCAGCCTCAGATCACGTGCTTGGCAAAAGTTTATGCCTCTCCATGCACTCTCATTAGACCGGTGCCCCACATACAGGAAGTGTGCACAATGTAAGCAATTAAGTACAATTATGTGTTAACTCTTTTAATAAATTCAAACATTTCAAACATGGCTATTAGACACACAGTGTGACTAAATAATTTCCTCACTATCGCAGTTTATAATGAACTCATTTTAATATCGGAACAATATTAAGGGGGTGGCGCCCCAGCGCCCCATATTGACCAGCCACCACTGGTTTACAGTACATTTGGGCACACTGAGAACCTGAGGGGGGAGAATGCACAGTAGACAGCTGTTGTCTCACATATGCATTCCTCTTAATATGGATCTTTACTGTTTTTAGCTGAACACAGAAAGAGCTGATGGTCAGCAGAGGGATGACAGACATAACATAGTACTTTCTGTACTTTCTACACATTATCCTGATGCCGGTTACACACAAACAAGGACATGATTACAAATGAATCACTGAACCAAATCACTGAACCTTATTCACAGTTTTTCTGCTAATGTACTAAATCATGTTCTTATGTGATCTTAAATGACATTACCAAATTTCCCTCACATCTCCCCCCTGTGATTCTGTGAAATCATTCAAAGAAAGAAAAGAGACTAAAACATTAATTTATTTCAGGCCAACAAATTTATGTTGCTCGGGGCACAACCCAGTCTTCCGGTTGGAATCTCTGCAGTGGATTCTCCGACACCTCTGGCAACACTGCTTTGACCTGCTCAGACAAAACAGAGACAGACTTGTGTAGGATAACACATTAGTGGCTCACCAAGTGTGTGTCCCATTCAGGCGGCCCCACTCCTGTGTTTGGAGGCCTTTGAACACTCTCAAAGGCTCATAAGCCTGTGCGTGCCTGGGGGCGAGTGCGGCTCTGCCACAATACCAGAGGCAGGCATTTCACCCAGTTTAGTCCTGTTTCCTAAGTCAGTTTAGAAAGCACTCCTTTTATTGTGCCATTGGCTCTCTCTACTGCTCCTGCGCTGGCAGGGTGGAAGATGCAGTGCTTTCTCATGTCTATTCCTATGTGCGTGTTGTGCACAGACTAAACATCGTGTACAAACATTTCGGGGTTTAAAATGTTTGAGTGAGTGTGGTTATTCCTGGTGCATGCTATCCCCCCTTTGCTCATTGTCACTCCTCCAATGAGCAATTCCTATCAGATCCATGTAGGCTGTTGGGAGACACGGCTTACCTGTCTCTGTGTGTATCCAGAGTCCCCTCACTGTTTTGCACCCCCCTTTTGCCCATCTCTGTTTTTCTTTCACTGTGGCTTGTGTTTGTATTGCTGGTTGTTTGGGGTGTGTCTTCTCTGTTGCTGTGATCCGTTAGCATCATTGGTGTGTGTGGAGTCTGTGAGGCTGTGTGCTAGGCTGTGGTGTCTGTGAAGGCATTTCCTTTTGCTACTGTGTTGCCTGTTCTGGTGTGTGCGGCACATCTGATGATTGCAATTTGTGACGGCAGTAGCATGGCCTCAAACAGTTGTGAGACTAGTTGGTGGGTTTTTTTTTTATCTTTGACCCTGAGCTGGTAAGGAACAGCGAGCTTAGCTGCTTGGGCAGAATAATGTGACGGGAGAGATATTGTTTTCCAAAACCTCTGTGTGGATAAATGTGCTACTTTCTGGTCCTGTAAAATTTGAGAAACAGCATGTTTGACCAGAAGTGTGAGTTGGGCATACCCCACTATGTCTCTGGATGCTACCAGTGCCTTTTCTGCAACTGCTATCACGCACACATGCAAGGGCAGCCCGGCTGCCACGGGGTCTAGTTTTCCTGAGAAGTAGGCTACCGGTCTCTGTCACAGTGGGCTTTTGTCAAAGGACCTTCTCCTCGTGGTCCTGTGCTGTCCTGCCTCTCCACTACCCGTCAATCTCTGGAGTTTTTATTCTTCTGTTCAGTGTTTTCTTCATTTTCAGGACAAACACTTGCAAAGTGTCCTGGCTTTCTGCAGTTGAAACACTTACCGTCACCCCTTCCTCTTCCTCGGCTAGTGAGCACGTGTTGGGTGGTTTGCACCATGGTCAGCATAGCCTTTTGTTGGATGTCACTCTGCTTCTGAGGGCAGTCCAATCTCCTTTATTCATTTGTTATTAGGTATTTGATTTGAATCTTGCCTCTGCCATGCACCCACTGTTGGCCCTTAATCCTCTCATCTCCAGGGGTCCATAAAAGAGCCAAGCTGAGATATGGGAAGAGAAACATTTCATTGTACTATACATATGTATATGTACGTATTACAAATAAAGCTATGTTTATGTTCAAAGGTGCTTTCACTTTTAAAGACTTAATAATCACTTTTAATATTTTTCCCATGGCTACATTCACAGCAACAGAGATGTTTCTGGATGGCCATTGCTGAACTGTTGCAGTTTCTCTGGAATGTCTGTCACAATATGCCGTTCACCCAGTAGGGTGAGCCCACTCACTCACTCACTCACACACACACACACACACACACACCCACACACACTTTCACTGTGCATTTCCAGGCATACCGTGTCAAAGAGCTTTCACCAAGTATCTGCTCTCACTGATGCATTATCAGCATTTGCTCAAACAAACTCCACCATCACATCCATCTTACCCTGCTATTTATCCCTCTTTATTAGATTTAGATTTAATAAAGATTTAATTTTTTTTATCAGGTCATGTAAACATGTAATAGGGTCAGATTTAGGGTCATGATTACATAGGTGTAATAATCAACTGTGAAGATTTAATAGTCAACCAATTAGTTTAACATTGACATTTAGAAACTAATTCAAAATACAAAACCTCTACGATTTCAGTTGTGAGATCCCTTATGAGCTAATAATTAGTTCATGAAGTAAAGTGTAGCGTGACCTTGGTGACATTTTTGCTCTATAACAGTATCTTAAACTCAGCTCAACACAGTGCAGCTGACAGGGCTCTAACTAATGTATGATTCTTATCTGCTATGCAAATGTGTTTTTTGTTTATTTGTTTAGATTCATTCGTCCAACCTGATTGGTAAGAATTCATTTTCATCACTGTCTGTTGGCAGGTAAATGCAAATTCTGGTACACATTTCCCTAAGATAATAATACATAGTATATCTCTCTGTAGGATCGTGCAACAGGATATCAAACTCAGGAAGGTAATACTTATCATCTGCTTTCCAATCATTTCAACAAACCTTATTGTAACAACGGTATTAAATTGTTTTTTTTTTGTCAGAACAAAGTATTTTGTGTTGAAATATATTTAAATATGCTTTGTCAATTTTCTTTGTGTAGTTTATTTCCAGCATCTGTCTTCAATCCATAACATGGCACTGCTGGTCATACTGCTCACAGTTGGTAAGCTTTAACCAAACTTCTGAATTTTGTGATGGCTCAAAACTGATTTAATATCTGTTAATGAAACTGCTAGATATTAATCACAGTGTCCATTTTTTGAGCTGCACCAACTCTATGCTTTTTGTTTATTTGTAACAGGTATATGTTTTTTTGTTTGTTCTAGGCTATGACAGTTGTTTGATGTGTTATAATCTGAATTACAGTGCAAAATTCCTGCAGTAAACTAGTCTATATTAGAGCTTTTTCAGGAAGTTCCAAAAATCCTTAAGGGCCAACAATTTCTGTGGGTTTGGCTCTTTAATATACAATCCCATTCATTTCAACTGGTTGAAGGGATTAAGTGTATAGTTTTCAGGTTAACTTTGTATTTTTGGTGATACGGTTCCTCATCCTCATTGCAAGGCCTGGTTAAAATATATAAAACATTTGTCTGAGACATATACATTAATCACTTTATGAGAAACACCTACCTACCACCAGGATTCTAACACAGATTGGTCAGAGTTCTGATTGCTGACCACGCATCATTTGGACTTCTGTAGCTCAGCTGGTCGAGCATAATGTGACCACCATTACAAACATATTACAAACATATCCAACTAACAGCTGCTCAGTGGTCAGAAACCAATCACAAATAAGAGCTAAAGGAGAGCATATTCATAAATTCATGGATTCTGACATACATACTACCTACCTGTAGTACAAAGTTATAACCTACCAGGGTTATAGGTTTGATTCCCATGAACAAACTGGAATCATACTGATAATCTGTCACGGTGAGGCGCCCCCCTACCGGCCGCTCTCTGTCCACAGCGGCTGTTGTTGTCGTTGTTTGGTGACGTCATGTGCGTCCCTCAGGTGGGCGGAGCCCGTGATCCGTCTCACCTGAGGGTCGTTTGTTTGCCTATATATGTCTTGTCTTTGTACCAGTTGACCGCTGGTCATTATATCCTTAATTTGGAGATAGTGCACAGGTTTTAGGTTTGCACACTTTCTATTAAACCATCATTTTCCCTGAGACTTGGCGTGATCGCTTCCTTTTCGTTGCTCACCCCTGCCCGTCACATAATCACAAATTGCTCTGGGTAAAAACATGTGCCAAATCTGCATATGAAAAACATTAAAATTACTGGTGTCATAGGTTAGCTACATTTAAAGAGCTTTACTAGAATTACCATTCTAAGTAATTAGATACTTTATAACACAACTCTTGTTTCTTAAGTCCCATTCAACCTAATGAGATACTATAACACAACGCCTAAAAACCTACCAAGTCCCTGCATAAAATAATTTATCCAGAAACACTTCTGTTGTGTTGTGGTCCACTTCCATCGGTTTTCAGTGTTTCTGAATTTGCAGCACATTTCTGAATTGTAGCATACGTCTTGTCAATTTGAAGAATATGCTCAGTGTTGTTTTATTTATTTATTTTTTTTGCAGCACAATGGGCTTTCAGGGCAACTGTATTAAAAGGCATTAGAAAGCTTTGTAATATACATTGGAAACAAATAATACATTAAAAAGCTTTGTAATAGACATTAGATGAGTCAGGGATGAGTAATGAGGTCCTGTGACGTGTGGCGCATGGCGACGGACGAGACAGGAATCCGGCTCTCTTTCCACACGTAACGTGTATTAACACGGATTTGCGCAGACGGCGCACGTATAACGAGAACACACAAAATGACATGTAAGACTCAAACAACGATGAGCACAGGACACTGCGCGAACGCACATTAATTAGACAAACCACATAAACCCCAAGTGATGACGAGACAAGCCACAGGTGAGACGGATTAACACAAGACGTAACTGCACCCACGGAGATCCACTGACGCAGACGAGTAGACGCAGACAACGTAAACACACGCCCAACAGGGAGGGGTCGGGGACCGTAACGTGACAGGTCCAGCATGAAACATGTACTTCACTGAAAGTGAAGACTGCCAGCTTTCATAATTAATTTATAAAATTCAATTCATAAACAGACTCTTTTGGAACTTCCTGTATATGCTTGAAAACATCCAGAATAATTTTTATTTACTATTTGCCTAACAAAACACACATCAGCTGTAATTTATACATTATGAAATTGATCCAATTGTTTTTTTTCCCTTCAAACTGCCATTGAATCTGGCGTGCTCTGTCTTCAGCATCATCTGTTATCTGGGCAAAGGAGTATTACTATCCCCAGGATATTCCCCAGACATGGGATGACGCCAGGAAGTTCTGTCAGTCCTGTTTCAAAGACCTTGTGATCATCACGATAGAAAATGCACAGAGCATTGTTCATAACCTCACTTCAGACTACTGGATTGGGCTTCGGCAGAGTTTTAATGGCTCTAGGCCTTGGTCACAGTGGGCCAATGGTGACCCTTTTAGCTTTCAGAACTGGTATCCTGGTCGCCCCGTGCTGAAGAAACCGGTTGTCCCAGTGCCTACATGTCCAACTCCAACTACTACTCCAACTACTACACTAACTTCAACTTATTCCCTACCACATTCACCAACACATTCCTCAACACATTCTCTAGCCTATTATGCTACAGATTCTAGTACAGATTTTAGTACAGATTCTACTACAGATTCTACTACAGATTCAGCTAGAAATTCTACCTCAACATCTACCCCAACTATTTCCACAACTGTTAATGAAATGATGTATTGTCCAGCCTTGACCAAACTCCTCTCTTGTCTAAATTCATCTGATTTTACGATTACAGAGAAGAGTTCAAATGCTGTCAGCCATAACCAAACTAATTCAACTTCAGGCTACACAGGTGGTCCTACAAGTTTAATTGATACAGAGGTTTCCAGCACAATTGTCAACACAACAGATAGCTACAGCGGTTCCTTCATAGATACCACAAGCTATAATAATTCCAGTCACCCTCGAGAGGTGTATGACACAAATGTGAATACAACAGATAGCTACATCAGTTCCTTCAAAGATACCACAAGGTCTGATCATTCCAGTCACCTTCCAGAGGTGTACAACACAACTGTCAAAATGACTGATAGTTACAGCAGTTCTGTTGCCAGCAAGGTCCCCAAAAGTCTCGAAACATCTCATGATGTAACTTCCAGCCATACCATTTCCACTGAACACTCCACAACAACCCCAAGCACAGTGCTGACTCAGGCATCTGTTAGCACAATCTCCGACTCCATCAACTCCACAGTATATCAGAACTCCACCAGTGTCCCCACAAAGCCTCACACAACTGAGGGCATTTCTACCAGCCCCACAGTATCTAGTACAGTTGCCAGCTCACCCGTCACCATTGAAGCAAATGACACAGACCCTAATGCATACATTGAGGATTCTTGCGTGGTCCTGCTCAGCTTTGGCATGTGGTGGGAGAAGCACTGCTATGATCTCTTGCCCTACATCTGCTATGATGGTAAGCATGGTCATTCTTTGTTCTTAAACTACCTTTTTTGTTCAATAGCAGTCTCAGGTAATCGCTATACTCTTCCTAAGCTCTATACACTAATATAGAGAGTGATTCTTGAGACAGAATGAGAGAGACTAAAGATGTATAGCAAAAAAATGGTTTTGACAAACACTTGGTTTGAGTATTTGGTTATGATTAATATATAGATTCATGTTGTTGGACCTTCTGGAATTATGAAAATAACAATTGACTCATTAAATAACAATTAAGACAAAAAAAGAATCACAACCCCCATACTCTTTTTTAAGGTGAAACATTTAATTACATGTTTTGTTGCATATCTGATATTATATATATATATATATCTGATATCTGGTGTTGCAGATCAGCCATCCTGTGATGCTTGTGATTATGCTCTGATTGATTGTGATTATGTTGGACTGTTTTTGGTACATGTTATACAGGTGTGCTGGAACAACCATGCTGTTATCAGATGTAGATGCACAATCAAACTACCACCCAAACAGAATGTCTAGAATTATTTAACTGTTGAATGTAATTCCATATGAATAAGGTAGCTTCCAGTGTACTGTTGGGCTGGCACAGTGGTGTATCCAGAACTTGTATTAAGGATGTACATTGGTTTATTTTTATGTAGCTTCAGCTGTTGCATTTTTTGTTTTACCAATTCAAATTTTCTTGCTATAAAACATCTTTCAAATATGGTTTTTCTTCCTGTACACAGGAAGAAGTTATCTGCTTATCTGAACATTTACATGGAAGGTGTAAATGTCTGTGTCCTGTTTTGTTATGCAAATTTGCCAAGTCACTCTCTTCCGCTATGAGGCTAAAATTGTTGTCGTCTCCTTTTAGGTTACAGATACATCATTGGTAGATATGTAAAAAACCTGCTTCATTTTGAGGAAGAGAATGGCTGAAGCTAAAGAACACAAAATAACTAAATCACACATGCAATACTCATGACTTGCTTCCAAAGACCCTCTAGAGAAAACTTAAACCCTTAAACATCCATGTTGACATTAATAATTTTTATCTTAATTCCCCAGTTGATTATTTATTTCCTTTTTAATCAACCCTGATGGGGTAATGTCCCGATGCCATAATGGAATCATAGATCTCAATGCAATATTTCATGTTTGCTTTCTCCACTTATTTGATGTCTTGCCTGAATCTGCAGAGCTATTTTATGGTACCTTGGTGGTCTCCAAAACGACAGACACTACGGTATCAGTGAGCTGGAAGGAGGCTGCTGGGAATATTACCCACTACCGAGTCAAGCTTTCCAGACAAGATGTTCAAATCATAAACGGAACATATTTAAATGAAACAAACCTAAACCATACCAGAAATGTGACAGGACTGGAAACAGAGTTTAATGACCTAGAGCCAGGAACACTGTACCAGATCCAGATGATCCCTGTGAAATGTGGCAGAGATCTCAATCCTGACACTCTCTCTTTCTACACTCGTGAGTAGAAATGGATGGATCTTATGACAGTACATTCTAGTAAATGTGTGTTGCCCTATCAAATATGCAAACAATGCATTAAGCCATTTGATTTCAGGTCATTTTATTTTCAGTTGTGACACTGACTCATTTATATGCAGTCACTGCAATGAGTATGCAGGATATTTGATTAAATATTTTGTTCTTTAGTACCATATACTAATATTTAAAAAAACAAGAAAAAAAATAATACAAATTTTAAAAAGCCCTCAGTTTCCCAGGATATAAGACTGTATGGGCAAAATAGTACCACAGAGATAACCTTCATTATTTTTCCCTCAGTACCCGAGAGCATCAGCAATCTGGCCATAGTGAATGTAGAAATGCACAACGTTACCCTCAACTGGACTGCTCCATATGGAGGTTATGATTCTTACTTAGTAACTGTGTCTGGCAAACCAAACCAGATAAGTGATCATGAAAATCACACAGTAATAAATCTAGATCCTGGGGTATTATACAAGTTCACAGTTTGTGCTGTGCTCAACAACTCTGTTTATGGACAAGCAGCCTGGATTAATGGCTACACCAGTGAGTCAAGTCTTGTTAACAGTAGATTTAACACACTATATGCAAAATGTCACATGCATTTAAACATGTCATGTGTTTTGATTAGCAAAGAATAGTGGCATTTAATGCCATAAATTAATCATGTCAGTGTTAGTTTAAAATAATTAGCATTATGATGATGCATTATTTTGTCCATTTCCTTTAAGACAGATAAAATATAAGTAATATATAAAAGTTTCCATTATTCTAAATTAAAAATTATCTCAATTTTACATTCAACATTTTGTAACTACCCCCAATTTTTGGTATTGTAGAATTCAAAAGCAACATTGCACATAAACAAAGAGAACATCTCACCCCACACATAGACAACACCTTATTGTTGATGGTAAAATGAATGCAATTTTTGCTGTTGTAAAATTCAAACTGTATATTTACCATATTGATTACCTTTTTAAAAAAACTCATTTCTAGAGCCTTCTCCAGTAAAAAATCTCACATCTGCAAATAATGATACTACAAAGATAACTGTTTCCTGGGACTCAGATGATTGTAATAGTACAGGATACTGCTATCATATTATTCTATATGAGAATGGGATTAATATGGCTGATTATCGTAATCAATCAATCACACTGACGAACCTCATAGCAGGCAGTAAATACACCTTGAGTGTGTCTGCGCTGGCAAACTGTTCTGTGGAAGGAGAAGCTCTTAACATCAGTGCCTACACCAGTGAGTTATGGAAGACTTCTTCTCCGCTCCTCTTTGTCCGTGTCTTTCTCACAACCTCTAGCTGTTCTCATTTCAAAGTAACCGTTCAATACACTCTTATAAATATTGTGTTCAGCACATTCTTGTGTATATTCCACATGAATATTTAATCTATCCAAAAACACTTGTTATTAAATAAGATTGTATTAGAATTAATTCAGGCCCTACGAATCTGGCAGTCATGGCAGAATTAGTTTGAATGTCAAAGAGCAAGTCAGTGAAATTGAGGAGTGTGTCTTTAATCATTATGCTTTTCTTCTTTCTCCACATGCAGGTCCATTAACGGTGCCTAATCTAAACCTAAAAAGCACAAATAACAGTATTACTGCTTCTTGGCAAAACCCAGGGGGGAATTATATCAGGTTCAAAGTGAATATCTTCAACTCTACCAACAACATCATCCCACTCACTTCTATCATCACAAATCAGTCAAGTTGGATTTTTAATTCTCTGAAAGCAGCTGAAAATTACACAGTTAATATCATCACTTCCTTGACGGAGGAAGGAATGCAACCCTCTATCATGGAAAGTGATCCAGTGACTGCAGCCATTTACACACGTGAGTATGCCTTTGTTTTATAAACAAGGCCTAGAAAGCATTTCTAGTTTATTCTGTTACAACATATAAACATGATGCATTTATTGATTTTTTATTTTATTTTTGCAATTTCTTTGTTTGTTTCTTATGTTTCTGTAAGCTGAATGGTTTTCTTTTTATGTTTCTAGTTCCCGTGCCACTTGTTGATGTTACTGTCATCAGCAAAAACACTACCGCAGTAGAGCTAAAGTGGGTTGTCCCAGCACAATCAGAAGGGGTGACAAATATCAAGTTCAAGGTGACCTACTCTTCTCCTTTTTGGATGATCCATCACACCTTTAATGTAACAGGACAAAACACCACCATCATTCTTGGCTTACACTCAGGATCTAGATATTACTTCAGTGTCAGCATACTTGCAGGTGACCTGGAGAGTGACCCTGTTTCCACAAATGAAACAACAGGTATGAAAACTCAAGCATTCTCAAACTTTAGAGACAGATGAACTAATAATGCAGGAATTTTAATGCAATGCATGTCTTATGTTGCAAATATGGTGTGACAATACATGTGCACTATATTCAGAAATTAAATGATAATTTTACAATATAAAACATCCAGTTGGCCATGTCTACTTTTATAAGCATCCTCTTGGTCGATTACAAGCCCTGCACTGGGTTTTGGCTTAAAACATTTTATTATAACATAACAAAGCAACTTGATATTAGTCATAAGATTTGAGGAATACAACATTTATAATATATTTCAATGCATTATTTACTGAGAGTATGGAAAATCTCACCTGATTTTATTGAATGTGGATATGAATGTATAGAACTCAGGTATCTTCCAGATATATTTGAGGAATCCATCTGCACCCCAGGTTGCACTCATGGTATATACATTGTATCTTGTTTATGAGCTCCTCGTGCATGATTTGAAATATTCACATGAAGCACTGAAAGTATGCTGGTGGCATTGAAACAGCAACTCACAGAGAATGCAAATTGCAATTCTTATTTGTCTTTTTTCTTTGTAGTGGCCAATAATAGGACTCTAAGCCTAACAGTGCTATGTTCTTCTGTCATCAAACAATACTGTAAGAACAGTTACACAATGTTCAGTTTCTTAAACTTGGTGAGTGACAAATCAATCTAATCATTTCTAATCAGAAATGGCAGGGTTTCCAGTATGGCAGTGGTTTTTTATTATATAATACATTATAATAATTATAATATAATAAATTATATTATATATATATGTATAATAAATATATATAGCTGCGTTCACAAGAAAGATGCCTACCTCAAAAACATATGGTACTAAACTATTGTAGAAAATATGCCTGCTGCTAAAATCACTCTTGTTTTGCCTAAAAATATTGAAGATTGTTTGTTTGTTTTGTTTTTGTTTGTTGCAGTTGAATCAGTACATTCAAGATACATATAAGGACAGTATTGTTTGGAGTCTGAAATTAATAAAGTAAAAAAAAATCTAATTAAGGTACACACATGCACACACACATGCACACACACACACACATACACACTGATACACACACACACACACACACACACACACACACACACACACACACACACACACACACACACACACACACACACACACACAGAGTTGGGGGTTGTTGATGAGTGGCAGGGTTGGCCACTCATAATTTCTTATATAATACACTTTCACTTTTTGCATTCTTTGTACATAATGGGCATCAGTTTTTAAACAATAATAATAATAATTTAACATTTTGCAGTGGTACACATTATTGTATTGTAACAGATTAGTTTATTTTAGAACAAGGGGAGTCTGGTCTTGACCAGATCAGATGAATTTATGTAAAACCTTACTAAAAATGTATTTAATTATTTTCAGGCTTGTATATTTTCCCTCGAGTAATGTCACCTTGGATTGAATGGGACAGAAAACATTTAGCAAGATTTATTTATTAGATGTATTATTTTTCAAAACTCTTTTCTAAAACTGGCTACTTTGTTCTTTTATCAAAGATTTTGACAAGATAATTCTGTCCAGTGACTTATTTTTGTCTGCACATGAAATGATGCAGAGTCGACGCTTTGCTAATTTAATGTAAGAACCAGAGTCTGTGAAGTCAGAAGGCTGCTTGCTCTCTAGTTGTAATTTTTAATTCACAAAAAATATGGTTTTAAATGGTGTCTAAATCTGATATGTACCTTAATTACATACATTTTTAACAATTGCAAATACATTTATTTTTTTGTTTTTGTTGCTTCAAAGATAGAGTTCTAATTCTCTGCTACTAGATGCATCAGATGGAAACATTTAGAATGTATAATTCATGTAGAAATAATAATGATGCCACACCATTCCTGGATGTGACGGGCAGGAAGTGAGAAATAAAATGGAAGCGATCACGCCAAGTCTCAGGGAAAAAGGATGGTTTAATGAGAAATGTGCACAAACCGAAAACCCGTGACGTGATCCAAATCAAGGATATAATGACCAGCAGTCAACTGGTACAAAGACAAGACATATATAGACAAACAATCGACCCTCAGGTGAGACGGATCGTGGGCCCCGCCCACCTGAGGGACGAACACAACAACAACAACGTCAACAAGACAAAACCACACCCCAGTCGGTCACAGGGCCCTCACGTCCTAACCGGCATTCAGTCCCACAAGTGCGTGGACGACGAGCTACGGTTCCCTATTCGTCTGTGGTGTTTGTGTGTGCAGGTTACCTCCTCAGGGCGTGGCTATGTCCCCTCCTGGACCTACCTCCTCCCGGAGCTGACCCCTGCCTTCTGCTAGGGGTCACTCCAGCCTCATGGGGAGTCAGCCCCTCCCGGGGCCTCCCATCACAAGGTGGACTCCTCCACCCAATCCAGGGACCCCAGACCTATAGCCCAGACCTTTTAGACCAGGCTTCGGTCACCCCACAAAATAAGGGGGCTCCTGCCAGGTGGAGATCCCCACAAGGTCCAGTACAACCACAATCCACCACCAGGGAGAAGCACGTGCACATAAAGCACACACACACACCAACACAAAACACATACGCGCACTTACCCTGATCCCCCTACTAGAGGGGGGAGGGGTCTCTGTCTCAGCAGGGAGAATCCTCCGGCTCAGGAGAACCCCCCACATTCCTGGTCAGGGCCTCCCTCGGGAGCTACGCCCTTCGTGCCACACTCCGTGGCACAGGACCACAGCCGGTCCCCCCCAACACACATTTAAGGGGAGGAGCATGCGTAGAATTACGCACAATAAGCACAAGCACGCTAGGACAAAACAAAAACGGTGCAAACGGCAAACGGACGGGACCCACACATGCACGCTCTACACACATATAGTGACGCGTCGCTACAGTTTGCAGTCGCTCCCCACAAAAAACACAAGACGAACGGGGAGCGAGGCGACAGTGACGAGCGGCACTTGTGTCACACACAAAACATTCAACATGAAACACAAACGAGCAGCGCACACTGAGCCACACGCCCGTTCACATGTACAAGATTTGAACACTTTTAACAATAAGACAACCACTCAACAAGAAGAGCCTCACCGGGGTCGACTGCCCTAGTCACCGCCGTGCCACACACAACAACATTTAAGCACGGCGGGGCTCTTCAACCACATACAACAAACAAACACCACGCAGACAAACACTTACCACGAGACATGACCACGAACGAAGGAGAAAGAAAAGGAGACTGGCGGCTTCCAAAAGCGGCTGGTCAACACAACAAGACAACTGCCGCTGTGGACGGAGGCGACCAGTAGGGGGCCCGCAGTACCGTGACAGGATGCTTGGCAGAAGCATGTATTTCTTAAAGTATTATCAGTATACAGTAAAAGATGGAAAATTGTGAATGTGTCCTCTAATTTTAAACTTTGATCTCTCTACATTATGAAATAGAAACCCCTACTGGACAGTCATATCAGTATGATGTGGCCCACAGACCACTATAATCTGCATTTTAAAAAATTGCACTGTATGATGTTTGCACATCACATTATTGAAATGTTAAATTTCAATATTGTACTTTATGATAAATATGGTGTCACGGTAGGCCGGCCCAGATACTTTGGCTAGCCACACCCCAAACAAGACACTCCCCCATTCCAATTCACCCACCTTCTAATTGAGCACACCTAATCATTCTACTGCCCTTAAGATCTTGCAGGCTCCGTTGTTTGTTGCTGCTCAATCCTCTCACCAAACCCATCTTGGAGAGCACCGCTCTCTGGATTATCGGATGCCAAGTGGACTGAGCGAGTGACTGTGTTTGTAGCATGTGCTACTTTAGCTTCGTTTTAGCGCTTTGTGCTCAGTTTTCCTTCATGCTTTGAGCTGCTCATTTCTTGTTTTGTATTATGGACAATAAACACTTCGCAGTTCAAATCCCGCCTCCTGCTGCCTCTGTTCCATCACGGACGTCACATATAGACATTTAAAAATCATTATGTTGGTCTTTCTCCCAATTATCACGGGATTCTTTACATTTCATGATAGTTTAGTAGATGAAATACAAATAATACTTTGAAGTGAAGGCTACAGGAAGCAGGTTATAAAGGTATATTATATTTGTTTCATCAACCTGATGACCAGAGGAGAGAGAGAAAACATTTTAGCTTCACTCCATTCCAAGATCTTCCTAAGCAATGCACTTGTACCACTTACACACTAATCACACTAATCATATGATGGTTGAGGAAGCGACAGCAGATTAAATTCTTTTATTTGGAATGCCCTGTGATGTCGTCTTGCATTCTTTTTCATTTCTCTCGATAGCTGGGCACATAGACTGTTCTTTTGTTTGGTAATGTAGCTAGATTTTACTTTTTGTATGTCAATCTTATTATTCTGCATGTAAAACAGGGTGGAATGGAACAGGTTACTTCCACAGGTAAATTCCACATCTCAGAATAACAATATGAAGTTATACACCTAAAAGGACTTGGATGTATTTATTTGCTGCCTTTTGATAATACATCTGCCATTATAGTATCCAGTATGTGACAAACACAAATCATGCTATGAGGTCACATGAACATATAAAGTTTCTGGCCACTTAGGAAAGATTTGCTGTGACTGTTGAATGACGAAATGCAGTACACCATGAAAATAACTCTCTTTGTGTGCTGGAATACTTGGTGGAAATTGTACGTTATCTGGGTATCTAATGCGTACTTGCAAAATTCATTTTGGTGACATATGGCATACTGATTTGGGTCTTTGTCAGGATGCAGGTAGTATGACACCATAACTGTGTTATGTAATTTCTGGATATATGCAGTTTAAGTTGAGCTGCAATATGTTACTATCTTTCACAATTTTATTCTACTGAATGTTGTTTTTTATAGTGCTCTACAATAGAATGTTATCTTGTTCCCCCTGCCACTATCTCTGTGCCTCATTCAGTACCATCTCAGGCCAGTAGGTGGTATCATAATTCAGCTGCACAGCTGCTTGGAGAGCTGCATGCCAAGGGATGCTGCCCTGAACAGACACTGCAAACCCACATTCACATCGCAAATGCTGCCAAAACTAATAAACCTACAGCACATTAATTATTAGAGATTGTCAACAGCAAGATCAGCATTAAGCACACACACTCATACAAATACGTTTTTACAATAACCCAAACTAATCTACCTACACAATGAAATACAATCATACTGTTACACAAGGGCTGAGATAGGAGAGTGTTCCACTTTTAAGAGTGGAACAAACAAACCAAAGACACCACACTCAGACACATAGCAGACACACAATAGATTACAATATGCAATAATTATACAAATAAGTTTGAAAAACATAATTTTAATGAATTAATTTATTTTACAAATCAATAAATTAATAGTATTGTGTAGGTGTCATGGTTTGCTCTTGACTCCTCCCTTGGGTTTGTCTGTGTGTTTGTGTGTGTGTGTGTGTGTGTGTGTGTGTGTGTGTGTGTGTGTGTGTATGTTTGTGGGTGTTGCTTGTGTCCCGTGTTCATCTGCGTCATTTGTTTCGCTTGTGTCTCGTCTCATTTGTGTTATATGTTGCATTTGTGTCTTGTTAATATGAGTGTATTTAGCATGTGTCGATGTGTTCGTTGCTCGTCTTTGTTTGGTCAGAGTCCCTATGTGTTGTCTGTGTTTTGTGTTGCTAAGCACTAACACACCACTAAAAATAATAAAAACTGCATAACTTCCTCTGCTCTCACCTCTGCATCCAGTAGATTACAGTAGGTTAACCTCTGGCACAAATAACTGTTGAGAAAGACCCTCTAACACGATTTGAAGGTTTAAACACCTACTCCATTATGAAGGAAGGATGCAGGTTTTGTCACGTTGAGGACCCCGGCCCCTCCCCTTTGGGCGTGTGTATACGTGGTCCACGTGCTTTGTCTGCGTCTGTGGAACTCCGTGGTGATGGCTATGTCGTGTGATAATGTGTATCACCTGTGAATCGTCTCGTAATCACGTGGGGCTAATGTGGTTTGTCTATTTAATGTGCGCTCGCGCAGTGTCTTGTGCTCGTCGTTGTCTAATGTTGCACGTCTTTAAGTGTGTTCCTGTTGCTCGTGCGCTATTGCGCAATACCTGTCCGAAAATAAAAGTGATGTCTGTTGCTAAAAAGGAGGATATTGTGTCTCGTCCTTCGTCTCACGCCGAACGTCACAGAACGACGAGCCTTCTGAGAGACACAACAACATGCCAGGCTATAAGAGCAAGCCCAAGAAGGGGAAAAAGCCCTGCAAGCGGCACCACCACTCTTCTTCCTCCCCCCAGCGCCGCAAAGCCCCGCCGACTTTGACGCAGCTCAGGGAGGACCCGGAGTGCGCCTACCTGCTGTGCGCGGCTCGGGAGACCGCTATTCCCGAGCTGGCCGAGGAATACCACCAGACAGCAGTACGGGTGTGGCGGGAGAGACATTCCTCGCCTTCCCGGGAATGCTCGCCCATACGGGTTAGCATCCCCGAGCTCTACGGGGCAGGTACGCCACCAGTGGGCGAGCTTGGGGAGGAGGAGAACACACCCCCGCACCAGGTAACCACGCCGACGCTGGCGCAGCTCGAGGAGGACCCGATCTGTGTGTCCCTGCTGCGTCAGGCGCGGGTGCACCACGACCCCGAGGCGGCGGAGAAGCTCCGCCAGGAGGCGGTGCGGCTTTGGGGGACGTACCACCCCACTTCGTCCAGGGATCTCTCACCCCTGCGGGTGAGCTCCTTTGCGCTCTGCGGGGTAGCGAAGACCCCCGAGAGCGAGTTTGGGGAGGGGGACTCCCCAGGCGAGGAGGAGGAGCTGGAAGACGAGGGGGAGGCCTACCCTCCATCGTTATGCGACGCCTCCACGGTGGACTACGGTGGAGAGGGAGAGGACTACCCCCCGTCGGTAGACGACGCGTCCACCGTCCACTACGGGGAAGAGGAGGAGGAGGAGTCCGAGGAAGAGGACTACCTCTCTCCGCCCGTAGGTCCCTCTACCACCGTGGAGGAGGGCGAGGAGCAGGATTACGACGAGGAGGAGTACCCCTCGTCGGAGTGCCCCACATACCCAGATGACAACGGTAGGGAAGATGAGGAGAATCGGGATTACCCTCCGTCCGAGGGCTCCTACACGGAGGAGAGCCCTCCGGAGGGTTCGCAGCGAAGGCAGGAGGGGGACTGCCCAACGCAGCGCCAGCGGCTCCAGATATCTCTCCCCTACTCGCTCTCCTCCTGGCGCGAAGCCTGGCGCCTATGTTGTATGTGTATGTACCAGTGTTTGTTAGTCTTCCCCTTTGTGTGCCTAACCCATTCTTCCCTCTTGTGCCACTATGTGTAAGCGTGCCTGTGTGTGTGTTTGTGAATGTTCCGTTAGTGTATCTAACGTCTTTTCCCCCGTCTTCCCAGGGAGGGTGTGCTAGGCGATTCGTGACGGACGCTTCGCCAAGGGCAGTCACCTCCCAGACGCAGGACTGAGCGCGTCGGATCCGCCCATCGTCGTGGGTTCGGGGCACTCGGTCCTGTTGACACCCCGGGACGGGTAGTGCCCTTGGAGGGGGCGTCTGTCACGTTGAGGACCCCGGCCCCTCCCCTTTGGGCGTGTGTATACGTGGTCCACGTGCTTTGTCTGCGTCTGTGGAACTCCGTGGTGAGGGCTATGTCGTGTGATAATGTGTATCACCTGTGAATCGTCTCGTAATCACGTGGGGCTAATGTGGTTTGTCTATTTAATGTGCGCTCGCGCAGTGTCTTGTGCTCGTCGTTGTCTAATGTTGCACGTCTTTAAGTTTGTTCCTGTTGCTCGTGCGCTATTGCGCAATACCTGTCCCAAAATAAAAGTGACGTCTGTTGCTAAAAAGGAGGATATTGTGTCTCGTCCTTCTTCTCACGCCGAACGTCACAGGTTTGTTAGGAAGACACCTTGATAGGGAACAACATTAAAAAGGGAACACTTCCTCCTGTGGCTGACACCAAGCAGCACAACAAGATCAAAATTAGCAATCAAAAGAAGAAAGATCAAACAATGAATATTATGCAGATTACTTGGAGTAAAAGGTGTTTATGATTGAGAAACAAAGTTTCCCTATTGATTAGATAGACAGCAATTCTTTCTTAGGAAGCATTTATGACAAGATTAATTACAGAATATAATCATTGTAACTTAATAACTGATAAATTCAAGAAATATCTTCATCAGGCACTACTGTCAAAACAATGTAAACATCCAGGAGCAGGTGAACTTTACAAAACATTACGGACACTGAGACAATCATTTTTTGTAAGATGATGCACGACTACTGACTACTGACCACATACAATAATAGTGACTCCTCAACAAAAATTTGCACTCTTGTCTATTTTCTTTTGTGTTCAAATAGTTCCATATATAACTGAGGTTTCCACACTGGCCCTCTTCTCTACTGCTCTCCTCTTTTGGGTCCCATATGTGTGAGCAGCATAGTTTACTTCGTCTGTCTTCTGTTTAGAAACAGGGACACATTAAACTCACGCATTTAATCATTTATTAGAAAACTATGGTGCACCTGTAACAATTTTTTTAGGTTTGTTTGTGAGTATTGATATTCTAAATGGTGTATTGTACAGTTATTTATTTAATTAACAGTTAATTACTACTTACACTGTCACCTGCACTACTGTCTCTTCTTGGTACACCTGCAACAAGAATATATATATATATATATATATATATATATATATATATATATATATATATATATATATATATATATATATATATAATACACATTTAATACAGTTAAATATTACATGTTAAATTCTGTTCATATTTTGAATACATTTGATGATGATGACAAATATCAGTGCCACAATAGCTGATACTAATGCTGGGACTAAGGGCTTGAATATTTGTAACTTTCCTACCAATGCAAGAGAAAGCACATTAAATCAGGTTTTAACTTGTAAGGAGTAGTCATATCATATAAAAGTAAAAGTGTATTCATGTTATTTGTGTATAATTTAAATGAATTATACATGATAATTTATGATGATATAATCAGCTATGTAAATATTGTATCACTTTAAGTAATAAAGAAAGTAGTAATAATAATATAGTAGTAATAATAATAAAACTTATAACAAATTACTTTGTTTTATAACATGAGATAGTGATCAGATTAAACCTACGTTTGTCCTCATCAGTGTCATGGCTTGAAGTAATTGGTTCAAGAGCTGTAAAAGAGATTTATAGCCTAATTAAAGTAAAATGTAAACTTCTCAGTAATAGTAGATAATTGGATTTGAAATTAATTTGAGGGCTTCATATTTACAGCTTGTACAGTTATTAATAACATTTCACAAAATTACTTTTAATAATTTTATAATTAAAGCTCTTCCATACTTGTTCAACATTACCTTCAGCGTGTTCTTGAACAATCAGCTTAGTACCGTTTCCAACGTAGAATGTTTTATACATATACGCACCACAAATGTATGTTCCACTGTCTGTTTGTTCCACTGATGAAAATGACAAATTAAAGGTACTTGTATTCCATGTGACTCTGATTCTGGGGTGGTTTTGAAATTGTTCATACATTATCACATGATCTACAAGGGACTGCGCAGTAGCGATACACACTGCAGCTTTGTTACGAGGAATTTTCATCCATAAAATTAAAAATTGTGTAAATTTTGCATCTGATTGAACATAGCACTGAAGAGTGGTTGGTAGTCCAGTCTGTACCCTCACTATTGAGTCCAGCTGTGAGATAACCCCAGCAGCAGATCCACCTTGATTACCACCTTAAAATGATAAAATGCATAATTGAATAAGAATCTTCTCTTAATAAACACAGTGAAGCAAAGCTAAGCGCACAACATAAATGACCAAATTTGGAACTTATAGCTTTATGAACTTACCCTCTAAACCATGGATTAGATTTATTTGTGATTCTTAACTGATTAAACTTTTATATTTCTGTTTAAACTTTTCTTTTAAAAGAATAAAACAAATAGTATATATGTATACTTACAGAGAGTTATGACTAGAAAAGTTACATATAGCAAGCCAAACATATTCCAAGGTGCATAGAAGACTTTCCTTCCCTCTTGTGTAAGTTCATCTAAAATTCATACCTCATAAGATAATGAAAAGGGGTGTGGTGGGGGTGTGTTGTTTCTACATGCAGTTAGCTGATTGGTCAGGTAAGTTAGATCATTAGATGGGTGGCGTGATGATGTGGTGGTTAACACTGTCACCTCACATCAAGAGGTCTGGATTCCTGGTCCAGGCCATTCTGTGTGGAGTTTACACCTTATGCTTGGTCACTCTAAATTGCCCATAGGTGAGTGTGTGCACATGTGTTGGCCATGCGGCAGACTGGCGATCTGTCCATGGTGTACCCCACCTTCTCCAGATGATGCTAGTGTAACCAGGTGCACCCCATAGCGATAGTAGTAATAATGTTAAGTAGCTCCACAATTACAAAGCACGTCATGTTTCCCCACCAAAGGGCTTCAACTGAATGTAGAAAGACCAGCAAGACTATGAACAATTAATTAAGAGACAAAAGTTAAAAACCTCCCACTAGGCATAGGGTAAAATCCCCAACAAATATAAACCAAAACAAAAAGAAAAGGGAAAAAAATAGAAAATGAAAAAAAAAAAAAACCAAAATAATTATGCTGATAACTGTCACGTTGTGGGGGGGGGCCCTGACAGTCGCCCCCGTCTACAGTGGCAGCTGTCCTGTTTTGGTCACGTGATGTTCGTCCCTCAGGTGGGCGGGGCCCGTGATCCGTCTCACCTGAGGGTCTTTTGTTGGTCTATATATGTCTTGTCTTTGTATCAGTTGACTGCTGGTTATTATTTCCTTAATCTGGAACTATGTCACGGGTTTTTGGTTTGCGCACTTTCAATTAAACCATCCTCTTTCCCTGAGACTTGGCGTGATCACTTCCTTTTTAGTTGCTCACCCTGCCCGTCACAATAACCAATAACTGAAGTCACCGTAGCTGCTGTACTGGCTCCGTCTGATGCCACAATTTGAAAAAAAAACAGAAAAAATACAACAAATTACCCCACTCAATGACCACAATACAAATAAACATACTACAATGCACTACAAAATCATTCACTTCACTGCACTCTAGCAGCATCTGAGCCAGTTATCTTCAAAGCCAATGCAACCAATAAAGGACAAAATGCTGGATGGTCTTGTCTGATGTCTACTCGTAGTCCGGAGGCTGACTCATGAGTCTATCTAGTGGACTAGAGGACTAGTCCAGTGGGCTAGTGGCAGGTGGGAGGTAAATTGGGCCCCATGGTTGGATACAAGATTGACCAGTGTATCCCACTATGTTGTATGTATGCTGTGACAAGAAACCAGATACACTAATATCCATGGACTTCACTGAATGTCATGTCTAGCCCTGCCCCTACCTGTCTTTGTTTTTCCATGCGCATGCTGTCAGTCTTAGTCCTTCCTTGTATTTTGTAACCCCGCCCCTCGTTAATGGATTCATTTGTTTCTTGTTTAGTTTGAATATACAGTATATGCATCGTCTTTTTGTGTTGCTGTTTTTTTTTTTTTGTTGTTTATTCAAGCCTTGTTCCTTGTGTCAGTGTTCATCATTGTGGTAAAAGTGTATTCAGTGTAATTCTGTATCATGTCTTCTAGTTCGTTGCATGTTAGCTTTGTGTCTTTGTTGGACTGCTCTTATGGCCACTGGTCAAATACAGTAATGGTGACTCTTCAAAGCTGTTATTTGCACTACTTTAGGGTTCTCACACCTCCATATTTAACTGAGGATTCCACATTTGCCTTCTTCTATACAGTTCTCTTCTGTTTGTGCCCAAATTTGAGAGCAGCATAGTAGCAGCATAGTTTACTTCATCTGTGTTCTTCATCTGTGTAGAAAAGGCCACATGTTAAACACCTATTTAATTATTTATTAGTACGCCTAGGATTAGGGTTAGGTAACCCTTAACAGGCCTGGCATTGTAGTACTCTGAACTACTACAGGCTTCATTAGTGAAAACTAAGCAGACAGTCCTGCAGCATGTCGATATTCAGCACAACAGTGGAAGAAGCATGGTTATCAAGCCCAGCAGACTGCATCTTTTTATTATAAGTACACTGTGCTGATGTCCAGGTGCTGATTCACAATCAATGTAACCTATAAGTATGATTAAACCTTTATTACAAATAGCAGTCTAATGAATGCATACTATTTGTTAACACTTGAGTGTGTAAATAGTGATTTCTGTGAGGTACTAATAAGTTTAACTGTGCAAGAACCCAAACTAAACTACCCATTGAAATATAATCATACTGTGACATGAGCAAGTGAGAGACAGGATGCCGAGGTGTGAGTTCCACTTTTAAATGGTTTTGTATAACATGAAACACACTGACAGGACTTGACTAGATCAAACACCAACAAACGATGCAGAAGACACTACACACGGGTGCAACGCTAGATGCTAATAAGACAAGGGACAGATGAAATGAATAATACATAAACACACACATACACAAACACACGCATATCCACACACCTACACACACAAGCCCAAGGAGGTAGTTGGGGGCTGTAAAAATGAGAAATTATACAAATTTCAATTAATTAATTTCATTTTAAAATCTATCTTGTGTAGGTTAACCTCTGGAACTAATAACTGTGTTAGTTTGTTGAGAAAGTCTAACACAATGTGAAGGTTGGAGAACCATCTACTTCATATCAGGAAGACACCTTAATAGGGGAACAAGATTAAAGGGGGGGACACTTCTTCCTCCATGATCTTCCACGTACACGGAGCCATCAAGAGAGGAGTGGAGGGAACCCACTGACATGCTGATGAGAACCTGCCCCTCCCAGTGTTCTTGGGCTGGGCCTTCAACGAGGTTGCTGGCTTGCCGGATCGCCTATGACTTGACCAGTTGCCGCTGAGAGCCACTGCAAATGTCCCTCAGGCAGCGATCCTGGAACCTGCCGCAACTGGTCGGCACTGCATCTGTCCCTAATCATAAATCGCTTTGTACAATAAATTCTTTAATAAAATAAAAGCAAAACAAATGAGCATATTTCCCACAAAGTTTAATTAATTAATACATTTTTAATTGGACAACATGTTCGAAGATACATATGTTTGTTGTTTATTCATATTTACTACTGGAAATAGCAACTGTGTTGCTAATATTTTGTCTACAAAGAAACTCATGCTTAATCGTTCATGATCAAAGCTTAAGCCTTTTTTAGCATTTAGTTGTAACGCGGGAGGCGGCTGACGGACGAGACACGAGTCCGCTGGTTCACTCACGGTTACGTTTTATTTATAACAGTTATTGCGCAATACCGCACGAAAAACATACACAACACACACACAC
Organism: Brachyhypopomus gauderio; assembly: GCF_052324685.1. Taxonomy (NCBI): domain Eukaryota; kingdom Metazoa; phylum Chordata; class Actinopteri; order Gymnotiformes; family Hypopomidae; genus Brachyhypopomus; species Brachyhypopomus gauderio. The sequence continues at coordinate 12,653,763 of NC_135224.1, read as the reverse complement.
AACGTGCAGACTTTAGACAACGACGAGCACAAGACACTGCGCGAACGCACATTAAATAGACAGACCACATCAACCCCACGTGAAGACGAGACGAGCCACAGGTGAGACGGATAAGTACAAGACACACCCGCACCCACGGAGATACACTGACACAGACGAATAGACGCAGACAACGTTAACACCAGTGGGGAACCGTCAGGGCCCTCTACGCCCTCTCAGAGGGCCTAAAATATTCTTAAAGCATTATATATATAATTATCCAATTTTATTTTATCTACTTACAGTTTGACATTCGACATCTAAACAATTACAAAAATATAAGCAAATAAAATATTCACCCGTGTCTATTCAATCTGTGTTGGAAGGTGAGGGGTTGAGTGGAAGCCTGTGAGCCTGTGTCTCCCCCTATCAGGACTGTGATGCCCGCTGTTCGTTTACAGAGGGCCTGGCAGTTATAATTCAGCGCAATACCAGTTTCAAATGACAGCAAAATTGACCAATCATATCTTCTCTCTTAGTGGGCGGGCTTAACTGTATGATAATTTCCGCCCGCTGTGGCGACGCTAGCTGTCGTTAGCACCATCGCTAGCTAGTTTCGATTCATCCCTTTGACGTCCTCGTGCGCGTTGTTTACATATTCCGCTTCCGAGAACCACGGAGCTGTGAACCTTATTTTGTTTGGAAACTTATTTTGCTTAAGATGTTATCTAGTACAGATATTATTGTTTATTGCGTTTTTAAAGCTGTACTGTCGTCTCAGTTTTTCTTTATTTAGTTTATAAAGAAAGGAAAAAAAAAATTTCGGGGGGGAGGGGGGGGGTAGCGGGCCCAGGTTTAAAGGTCACGGTTCGCTACTGGTTAACACACACCCAAAGGAAGGGTTCGGGGACCGTAACGTGACATTAGTTTAAAGACAACAGCATACTAATTCCTACCAAACTACAGAATCTTTCTCAATTTAGATTTACGAAAGATTAAAAGAACTCAAGAAATAACAGTACCAGATAAGAAAACATGCTATGATGTTTTAAACTCTAAAAACATTTTAAAATCCATGGAAATCCAATGTAAATACAGTCATTGTAATTTGCCTAATAAATTGATTAATGCAAGAAACAGCTTGTCCTTCCTCAGGCACTAGTGCCAAAACAATGTAGAGAAGCAAGAGAAGGTGGACTTTACAAAACATTACGGACACTGACACAATCATTTTATGTAAGATGATGCACGACTACTGACTACTGACCACACACAATAATAGTGACTCCTCACCATTTTTTGCACTCTTGTCTAATTTCTTTTGTGTTCAAATAGTTCCATATATAACTGAGGTTTCCACACTGGCCCTCTTCTCTACTGCTCTCCTCTTTTGGGTCCCATATGTGTGAGCAGCATAGTTTACTTCGTCTGTCTTCTGTTTAGAAACAGTGACACATAAAAGTCACACATTTAATCATTTATTAGAAAACTATGGTGCACCTGTAACAATTTTTTTGTTTGTTTGTGAGTATTGATATTCTAAATGGTGTACAGTTATTTATTTAATTAACAGTTAATTACTACTTACACTGTCACCTGCACTACTGTCTCTTCTTGGTACACCTGCAAGAAGAATATATATATATATATATATATATATATATATATATATATATATATATATATATATATATATATATATAAATAAAATCTTGATAAAAATACATATTTAATACAGTTAAATATAACATCATGTTAAATTCTGTTCATATTTCAAATACATTTACTTTGTGAAATATGGAAAGTTGGAGCTTACACTTACCATTTTCACTTAAAAAACAACATATAATTTCCAAACATTCTTACCTGATTTATTCTTAGCTAACAGGTGACAGAGTAAAATGATGACAAATATTGATGCCACATTAGTTGCTGCTAATGCTGGAACTAAAGATTCAAATATTTGTGAAATTCCTACCAATAGATGAGAAAGAAAAAGTAAGTTTTAGCTTGTAAAATGTATTCAAATTACATGTAAATCATTGAATTATGATGTTGGAATACGTCATGGTATATTCTGCTGTGTAAATGATGTAGATTATTATTATTATTATTATTATTAGTAGTAGTAGTAGTAGTAGTAATAGTGTACAATGTATTAAAACAAAATACTTTGTTGTGTGACGTGAGATAATGATCAGATCAAACATACGTTTTTTCTCATCACTGTTGGTTGGATCAAGTGCTGTAAGATATATAATCACACATACATTTACCTACTTGTGTAAATAATAGACAGTATATAGATTTGTGTCAAAACAATAGACAATATCCTAATTAACTTAAGAGGTACATATTAATGAAGATCTCTGTAATATGCAAATAACTGCATTGGATTTGAAAATATTACGCCATACGTAAGCAAATAAAATACATGCACTGTGAAATTAACATACACATATATCTTGAAATTATTCAAGTTTTTTGTTAATATTTGTAAACCCACACTACCAAAACTGAAGTAAGAACGTAAGGACCAACTTTAGAAAGAAATCATTAGGTTAAGAAAAACTTCTTGGCATAAGCCAAATACTTCTAAATGAGTTAATAGTATGTATTTACAGTGTGTCCAGTTAGTAATAACATTTTACAAAATTACAAAATTTAATTATTTTATGTTTCAATCTCTTCCATACTTGTTCAACATTACCTTCAGTGTGTTCTTGAACGACCAGCTCAGTACCGTTTCCAAAATAGAATTGTTTATATACATATGCAGCACAAAGGTATGTACCACTGTCTGTTTGTTCCACTGATGAGAATGACAAATTAAAGGTACTTTTATTCCATGTGACTTTGATTCTGGAGTGGTTTTGAAACTGTTCTTGCATTTGCACACCATCTGTATGTGACTGTGCAGTGGCGATACATACTAGGGCTTTGTTAAGAGACATTTTCATCCATAAAATTGAAAAATGCATGAATTCTGTATCTGATTGAACAAAGCACTGAAGAATGGTTGATAGTCCAGTCTGTACCCTCACTATTGACTCCAGCTGTGAAATAACCCCAGCAGCAGATCCACCTTGATTACCACCTTAAGATTATAAAATGCATAGTTGTAAGAATCTTCTCTTAATAAACATGATGATGCAAAACTAAGAACACACCATAAATTATTTGTAGCTTGTAGCTTCATGAACTCGCGCCTTAAACTGTAGTTTGCTCTCCTTAAACTAATTAAACTTTTCTATTTCTGTTTAAACATTTTCTTTTAAAACAGTAAAACAAGTAGTAAATGTGTATACTCACAGATAGTTATCACTAGAAAAGTTACATATAGCAAGCCAGACATATTTCAATGTGCAAAGAAAAATCTTCCTTCCCTCTTGTGTAAAAATTCACAGCTCATAAGCAAAAGAAAAGGGGTGTGGTTGGGAGGGGGGGGGTGTTCTTTTTACAAGCAGCTAGCTGATTGGTCCAGTGAGTTATACTTTCATTAGCTGGAGAAATTAACTTTTACATATGTTGTAAATGCTTCTTGGTGACTGAATACTCAGCTGTCTCACTCCTGTCTGGATAGTTTTGTTTGATCTCCTGATAATGTACCCACGGAACTGTTTACTTGTCTTCTTCCGCTCCATCTGGCATGGTTGACTAAGATCTGTAAATCGACTCTCACCTGTTCCATTACTCTGCTTTTGGATCTCCCTGTGAAAATTTAAAGTAGGTTTGAGATTTCATCCAAACTGAATGATAGAAATGGTAAGAAGAGCAAGGTCAACCTCAGCTCATAGATGTAATGATATACCATACAAGCTTTGAAAAAAATATCCTCAAGTCCTGAAACAACTATTGAAACTGATGAAGGTGATCTAGTAACAACTAAACATTTCTATGGAGTGGTGTAGTACTATAGCCGCATGCGGCTTTTTGCCTGGTTTCATGTGTCTCTTAGCGCATTCACACTAGGGCCATTCGAACCGTGCTGTGTCCAGGTCCGATTGGGGAGAGGTCTGAGTCCCCCAGCCGGCCCGTGCTCTCACCTGCACAAACGATCTGTGCCATGGCCCTTTTAGCTCATCACCTCTGAATGTGACAGACTGCTACTGCCCACCACCTCCAACCATGCCAAAGTCCTGAAGCATGTCGGGTCAAAATTTATATTAGTTTTTTCTGTAATCATATTCATCGGTATTCATATATATATTGACCACTAATAGTAATAAGTGGAAAGGAAATCACTTTATTAAGGTATATTAAACATAGGTCAGGCCCATGTTGATCAGTGTATGCTCTGCAGGCCTGTAGTCTCTCTCTCTCTCTCTCTCTCTCTCTCTCTCTACTCTTTCTAGTAATACTCCTCATGAGTTGAAGGCAGACAGTCCTTAAGGTCTCGGGCCTGGCGTTTGGCGTCAGAATTGTAGTATATCTGGTGTGCCTGACAGATAGTAGGAACAAGGAGGCCTTGGCCCGAGGGCCCTGGCAGTGGAGGGTGATGGGGTGATACCTCACCTCATGTGAGCCTCATGCTTAACTCATGTTATGGTATCAAAGTAACTATTTTACTTTGATACCATACCAAACTGCTTTTGACTGTTCTTGCTCACCGTTAAGGTTCAAATTTCCACAACACATATCATGCCTGGGCGTGGTTCAAAACATTCACATTAGCCAACCCTGTCGTGCTTTAGGGGCGTTCCGGATCCTTACGTTTAAATCGAAGTTTGTGTTTTTTTTTTTTATGTGCTGTTCGCTTAGCTTGAGTTCACTCTGGTATTTTCATCAAGGAATGCCAGAAGTCTCACCGAGCAATATGCACATGTTACGAATTGACCAGGCAGAGAGGGATCCAAATGCGGAAGAACACCGCTTTTATTGAAATGAGACGCTGGCACAGAAACAGGCAGGGAAATCACGAGTACTAGGATAAGTAACAGCGTTTTCTTGGCGTGGTCAGGACGGTCCAGGGTCATACCGAGGGAGCAGAAGTCAGGAGGTACAGAGGGACTAGGCAGGAGACAAGGTCGGGGACGTAAGCGAGGGTCAGAACACAGGAGAGCAGACAGATAATAGAAAGGCTTGGTACGCGGCATGAGTCGGCAATACTTCGCGACTGAGACGTGCTGGGGAAGGTGTATAAGTGTGACTGAAAGGGGGCGTGGTAATGAGGGGCAGGTGAGGCTGGTTAGGGAAGATCAGGTGGCATTCCTTACAGTACCCCCCCTCAAAGGAGCGGCACCTGACGCTCTACGACATGCCGGGGGGCGACCGCGCCACCGGGGGGCAGGAAAGTTGGGGTGCGTTGCGTGGAAATCAGCGATCATAGTGGGGCAGAGGACATCCCTCCCTGGAATCCAGGCCCGTTCCTCGGGCCCATACCCTTCCCAATCCACCAGATATTGGAGACCACCTCGCCGGCGTCGGGACTCCAAGATCTCTCAGACGATGTATGCCGGACGACCGTCGATCTCCAGAGGGTCAGGAGGTTTATCAGACACAGGGGGTACGGTGAACGGGCTGTAGTGAACCGGCTTCAGGAGAGAGACGTGGAAGACAGGGTTAATACGTTAATGTGATGGTAAAAGGAGTTTATAGGTAACTGCATTAACTCTGCTGAGGACTTTAAATGGACCAATATATCGCGGACTAAGTTTTTTGCTCCGTTGCTTTTGGTTGAGATTCTGTGTCGACAGCCATACTCTCTGTCCTGGGTGGTAAATCAACGCTGGGAGACGACGACGGTTCGCGTTGAGTCTGCGTGTGTGTAGAGCGCGTCGTAAATGTACATGTGCTAGTTCCCAGGTGCGGGCACTGTGTTTAAACCACTCGTCTAGGGCTGGGACATCAGCTGGTGTTTTGTCCCACGGGAAAAACGCAGGTTGGTAACCATATACACATTGAAAAGGCGTAAGTTTGGTAGCGGTGTGTACAATAGAATTCCGAGCATACTCTGCCCACGGGAGGTATTTGTGCCAGTCGTGCTGAGAAACGCAGTATTGTCGGAGAAACCTCCCTAACTCCTGATTGTAACGCTCAACCTCTCCGTTAGACTGGGGGTGGTAGCCTGACGTCAGGCTGACAGTAATACCAAGAAGTTTGCAGAATTGTTTCCAAACCCGAGATGTAAACTGCGTGCCCCTATCGGAGACGATTTCTTCGGGCAAGCCATAAATCCGGAATACGTACTGGAAGAGGTCAAGAGCTGTCTCCATGGCAGTGGGTAGCTTGGGGCGAGGAATGAGACGGCACATTTTCGAGAACCGATCCACAATTACTGTAACAACAGTATTCCCTCCAGATGTGGGCAAATCCGTGACGAAGTCGATCGCGAGGTGCGTCCATGGCCGAAGAGGAACAGGTAAGGGAAGGAGTTCTCCTGCTGGTAGCGTCCGGGGAGTACGTGACTGAGCACAAACGGAACATGCTAGGACATAATCACGAATATTGTCCTCCCAGGATGGCCACCAGTAACGTTGCGAAACGAGATGTCGTGTGCGTGTAATACCGGGGTGGCCTGTGCCCGCTGTGTCGTGTGCAAGCTGTAGGATACGCCCCCGAAGGGATACGGGTACATTTTGTTTCCCCTCTGGGCATTCTACCGGACTGGGATCGTTGCGCAAAGCCTCATCCAATTCCTTTTGTACGTCCCATCGGATAGCCGGAGGAAGCAGGACTCCGGCAGAATATGTCCAGGTTCTTGGGTTGCTTCGTCCTTTTCGTGGATCCGTGATAGGGCATCGGCTTTGATGTTCTTTGACCCAGGTCTGTAAGAGACAGTGAAACGAAACCGGGAGAAAAACAGTGCCCATCTGGCTTGTCATGGGTTCAGGCGTCTGGCTGACTTCAGGTATTCGAGGTTCTTGTGATCTGTATATACAATGAATGGGTGCTCTGCTCCCTCCAACCAATGATGCCACTGCTCGAGCGCGAGTTTGATGGCCAGGAGTTCCCGGTCTCCGACGTCATAGTTCATTTCAGCGGTTGTCAGTTTTTTGGAGAAGTAGGCGCAGGGATACAGTTTCGGCGGGTTTCCCTGCCTCTGAGAAAGAACAGCGCCCACTCCCACCTCCAAAGCGTCGACCTCTACGATGAACTGGAGTTGGGGGTCAGGAAGGTGCAGTACGGGGGCCGACGTGAATGCCTTCTTAAGGAGTGAGAACGCTCGTTCCTCTTCAGCGGTCCAGGCGAATTTCCGAGTCCTCCCTCCCTTTAAGAGATTAGTGAGAGGGGTAGCCACCGAAGCCTTGGATGAAACGGCGACAGAAGTTGGCGAATCCCAGGAATCGCTGCAGCTCCTTAGTGGAACGAGGGGTCGGCCAGTTCGTGACTGCTTCCACCTTCTGCGTATCCATGGAGATCTGGCCAGGGGACAGCGTACATCCCAGAAATGTCACAGAGGAGCGATGAAATTCACACTTTTCCGCCTTCACATAAAGACTATGCTCTCGAAGGCGCTGTAACACAGCAGAGACGTGTTTGACGTGTTCTGAAACGGACGGGGAGTAAACCAGGATATCATCAATGTAAACGAATACAAAATCATCTATCAGATCACGGAAAATGTCATCCATAAATGCTTGGAATACGGCAGGGCTGTTAGTTAGTCCATATGGCATGACAAGATACTCATAGTGCCCTCTGGCGGTAACAAAGGCAGTTTTCCACTCATCGCCCTCCCGAATACGGACCAAGTTGTAAGCGCTGCGTAAATCTAGCTTGGTGAAGATGTTCGCTCCCATCAAGCGCTCTTGCGAAGCAGTGATAAAGGGGAGAGGGTAGGCATATTTCGATGTGACTGCGTTTAGGGCACGATAGTCTATACAAGGGCGTAATCCCCCATCCTTTTTCTCTACGAAGAAGAAACCAGCAGCAACCGGGGAGGTGGATGGTCGAATGAACCCTTTCTGCAGAGCCTCGGTGACGTAGGACTCCATCGCCAGATCTTCAGGGCGTGATAGAGGGTAAGGTTTCGTTCCTTACAGCACAGTAAAAGAAAAACTATTAAATTCTTATATTTTTGTTTGTGGACTTTGTTGAACTGAGAGTTTGTGAATGTGTGCAACAGTGCCCACAATGTTCATTGTTCATTGTTGAAAATCACTTTATTATGTTTGTATGTGACCTTTACAATAAATCTGGCTGAACAGAGTATGTGTGTGTGTGTGTGTGTGAGAGAGAGAGAGAGAGAGAGAGAGAGAGAGAGTGTGTGTGTCACGTAGGGCTACGCCCCCCTCTCCTCGCTGTCACTCCGGTGTCTCTATTCCCTGTGTCTGTGTTGTTCCTTGCCCGTTAGCCCCGCCTTGCTTGTCTGTTGCCCTGATTTCTGTCTGTCTGCCACGCCCGTGTCATTATCATTATCAGCTGTGTCTTGTTAAATTCCGTGTACTTATAGTCCCTGTGTTTTCCTAGCCCCTTGTCGGTTATTCGTTCTGTCGTGTTTTGCTCTTGTGGACCTGTGCTCACTGCTCTCGTATTCTCCGTTGTCTGCTCTTTGTTCTGTGTAACCCTGCTCGGTTTCGTACTGTCTGCTACAATGCCCCTGTACCTGTCTAACCTGGATGGCTCACCTGTTATGACCCCTGTCTGTGACTACGACCTCGATTATGGAATGTCCTGTAATAAATCTCACTCTTCTCAGCGTTTGTGTCCACCTCCTTGCTCCGCAGCGCGAGCTGCGTTACAGAGAGAAAGAGAGAGAGATAGAGGAAGGAATGGGTGATGTTCAAGTGTGTCCCTGTGTATGATGAGGCTCTTTGCTGAAACACAGTAAAAAAAACAAGTGGCTCTTGGTCTCTGACCTGGTTTTGATTTGCTATGAAATTACAATATTTTCATCAAGGTTGTTTGTTCTGTTTGCAGTTACAAGACTGTATATTTTCTACTTTTAAATTGAATATTTCTGCCAGCTCCTACATATGCTATGTCCTACAAAGCTAATGTCTTGGGAAGCATTTATGACATGATTAAGTAAAGAATCCAATCATTACAATTTGCCTGATAAATAATTGGTAAAGGCAATAAACAGCTTGTTCTTAGGCAATAGTGCCAAAACAATGTAGAAGAGCAGGAAGAGGTAGACATTACACAACATTACAGACAATGTTACGATCATTTAACGTAAGCTGATACATGGGCTACATACAGTAATGGTGACTCTTTAAAACTCGCGACTTGTCATTTTGCACTACATTAAGGTCCGCACAGCTCCATATATAACTGAAGGTTCCACATTGTCCATCTTCTGTGTAGTCCTTTTCTGTTTGTGCCCAAATGTGAGCAGCATAGTTTAATCTGGTTAGAAAAGGTCACATGTTAAACTCACCTTTTTAATAGGTTTTACAGAGCCTATTAACTATAGTGCATCTGTAAACGTTTTATAGCACTGATATTATAAATGGTGTATTGTACAGTTATTTATTTTATAAACAACTTATGCTGCCACCTGCAATACTGGCTCCTCCATCCTACACCTACAACACATACACAAAAAGTTCTGTTCATATTTAGAATTTAGAACAAAAAAGTAACAACATCATTGTTTTAACAACATCATTAATATGGAAATTTGGAGCATGTACCATTGCACAATAAAAGACTTTCTATGCTATGACTGCAAATAATTTATTTTCCCAACATTCTTACCTGATTTGTTCCTAGCTAAGAAGTCGATCGATGCCAAATTGCTAATGCTAGGACTAAGGATTCAAATATTTGTGTGACGCGGGGGTCGTAGCGAAGGATGAGACACGGAATCCTTGCGTTTGACTGACGTCACTTTTATTATACGAAAAATTGCGCAATAGCGCACGTGGAAACAACACAACGTGTAGACTTAGACAATGACGAGCACAGGACACTGCGCGAGCGCACATTAAATAGACAAACCACATTAGCCCCATGTGATTACGAGACGATTCACAGGTGAGACAGATTATTACGTGACATAGCCATAACCACGGAGATCCACTGACGCAGACGAAGCACGTGGACAATGTATACACAAGCCCAAAAGGGAGGGGCCGGGGTCCTCAACGTGACAATTTTTGACTTTCCTATCAATGGAAGAGAAAGAGAATTGAAGTTTTAGGTTCTAAAGTGTATTCCTATCATATGCATGTTACATTTAAATGATAATGTGGATCAGAAACCCATCATTACCCATCATTACTGGCATTACTGTCTCCATTCACGCAACCTATTGTCTAATTGGACAGTAAGACTTATGCAAGAGTCTAAACTGTCAGGAGGGTCACAAACTGCTAATTCGTCCTTTATCTCTTCATTCAACCCCTCCAGATAGGCTGCTAGTAAGGTCATAGTTCCCCACCCACTTTCAGCAGCCAGCATCCTGAATTCCAAGAAGTAGTCAGATATGGAATGCTTGCCTTGGTGTATCCGTAGCAACTGGGTGCCCACTATACCCCCAGAAGTGGGATGATATAATGCATGACGCATAACTTGAGAAAACTGATGATAAGATCCGCAAATTTCAGGTTGGTTCTCCCGGATGGGAGTCGCCCAAGCTAGTGCCTTGCCTCAGAGGAGTGTGAGCACATAGGCCACCCTCGTTATGTCAGTGGGGACACGCGAGGGCTGTTGCTCAAAAACTAGAGAGCACTGAAGCAGAAAAACCCTGCATTGCTAATGTGCGGTTCATTAGCATGTAACCAATATATAAAGTACAAGTTGAGTATGTGAACATCAATTTAAACAGCCAGCTATCTATAGCAGCATAACTAAAGGGAGGGGCCTGGAGGTGACCACAGTCATGGGAGCTCACTGAGCCATTGCTCCGGGCCTGGACTTGGCTACCACCTCACTCTGGCTCCGCCCCTCCACTTAGGCCTCGTGTATATATAGAGGACAAAGATCCCAAGACAGGAGAGAGATTGAAGGAGACTGAGAGGCTTTGTGTGTGAGACTGGTGTATGGTGCTGTTTTGATACACTCTCAATATTGTGTGCTAGCTCATGTAGATTTGTACAGTTGTGATCAAATTTATTCAACCCCCAATGCTGCGAAGGGTTTTATGGAATTCAGTGCACATTTGTAATTGTGTTCATAATGAAATCTTACAAGGACTTGTTAAAGAACTAAATGCAACTAAGATAGCATCAATTTTTTTTGTCATAAAGTATTAAATGGCCTTTTTGTGATTTCTTCATTGACACAATTATTCAACCCCTTTACGACTACCACTCCTAAGAACAGAGGTTCATTCCAGTGTTTTCCATCAGGTATTGAAAACATCTGTGGATGTCAACGAGCAGCAATCAAGCATGATAAGCACCAATTAGGCAGATTTAAAAGGACTGTGATACTCAGCTCCTTCTAGACATCTACTGGTGTGTTTCCAAGCATGGTGAAGGCAAGAGAATGGTCCCAGAAGACAAGAGAAGAGGTTATTGCTCACAAGAATGGCAATGGATATAAAAAGATTGCGAAGTTGTTAAATATTCCAAGAGACACTATCGGAAGTATCATTCGCAAATTCAAGTTAAAGGGCACAGTGGAAACGTTACCTGGTCGTGGCAGAAAGAAGATCCTGACCGGGACTGCTGTGCGCTACCTGAAGCGTAATGTGGAGAAAAATCCCCGCGTGACTGCTAAGGAACTGAAAAAAGACCTGTCAGATGTGGGCACTGAAGTTTCAGCTCAGACAATAAGGCGCGCACTGCATAACGAAGACCTCCATGCCAGAACGCCCAGACGCACCCCCTTGCTGACTCCAAAGAACAAGAAAAGTCGACTGCAGTATGCCAAAAGTCATGTGGACAAGCCACAAAGGTTTTGGGACAGTGTACTGTGGTCAGATGAAACTAAATTAGAACTGTTTGGGACAATGGACCAGCGCTATGTTTGGAGAAGGAAGAACCAGGCTTATGAACAAAAGAACACCTTGCCTACTGTGAAGCATGGCGGGGGGTCAATTATGCTTTGGGGCTGTTTTGCTTCTAATGGTACAGGAAAGCTTCAACGTGTGCAGGGTACCATGAATTCCCTTCAGTACCAGGAGATCTTGGAGGAAAATGTGATGGAGTCAGTCACAAACCTGCGGCTTGGGAGACGTTGGACCTTCCAACAGGACAATGATCCGAAGCACACATCCAAGTCCACTAGAGCATGGTTGAACATGAAAGGCTGGAACATTCTAGAGTGGCCATCGCAATCACCAGACTTAAATCCAATTGAGAACCTCTGGTGGGACCTAAAGAAGGCAGTTGCAGTGCGCAAGCCTAAGAATGTGACTGAACTGGAGGCTTTTGCCCATGAAGAATGGGCTAAGATACCCATAGGTCGCTGCAAGACACTTGTGTCAAGCTATGCTTCACGCTTGAAAGCTGTCATAACTGGAAAAGGATGTTGTACTAAGTACTAAAAAATAATGTCACTAGGGGGTTGAATAAAACTGATAATGATGTGAGCACAGTAAAGACATTTGTGGTTATTCCATCATAAATATTGTTATGTTTGTCTAATTTATAAGTGCCTCTTTGATATAATTGTAAATAAGATGACTGAAATGATCAAAATCAATGTCAAACTGGCCAAAACACTTTATTTCAGTGGGGATTGAATAAATTTGATCACAACTGTATAACTTTGTGTCTTTGTGTGTGTTGTCTTTCTTTGGTAAGAACGCTGTTAGTCTTGTGTGAGCCCTGTGGGAGAAGTTGTAAATTTGTGCTTAGACACTGGGTGTAGAAAGTGGTGCCTTTTGTTTTGTGGGTTTGTGTTTGTTTGCTTTCAGTGTAGGCAAGGATTGTACTTCTTTTGTTTTAGGATTAGTTATATTATTTTTCTAGAGGGGGGGTTTGTTTGTTATTTTGGCCTTGCCACTTCTGATGATTGCCAGTAAACTTAATTATTACTTAAATCAGATAAAGTGGCCCTGGATGCCTTTGTTTGCATATCTTCCATTATCCATATTTGTACAGATCATATACATATATTCATTTTGCTGCCTTTACCTAGACAAGGGATGTAACACAGGAAATACCAGGTTTCCAATCAAGGAGATTGCTTGCAGAGAAAACGTGGCTGAAAGCCATTTCAGCTTATTTCCTACCTGGCTTTCTCTATTTAAACCCTAGTCACAGGGTTACCTTCCTACCAACCCCTACAGGGTGGGAGGAGGTACAGCACCATGATTTGGCTTGGGCCTGACTGACATGCTAATGATAAGCTCATCTGGCCTCACTGATGAAGACAGTGTCTCAGTAAGGTCTCTTCCTGTCTCTGAGATATTTTACCTTTGGTTTTTTTTCAGTCTTGTCACCTATAATGTCAATATAATGGGTGAATTCATCGATCCATGACTTCAATGGTAAGGACAGGTGCAGCAAAATCCAGTGCTGTGTCGGCAGTGGCTTCAACCCAAACATGCCATCCATGTGTTTTGTTTTTGCTATGTTAGGTACTGAGTGGGCCTCTCTTTCTGAGTCTTTGAGTTCCAGATTAAACTGTTGAAACCACATTTTATTCTGCCTTCACTTGTCAGAGTACATGAATAATAAAACTACTGCTCTGCATCTCTGAACTCCTTTTTGTCATGGTGACAGCTCCGGACGTTGTCTGCATGCTGTTATGTCCATATTAGTAGTTCCGTGGGTGTGGGTTGTTTGTGAGCGTGTTCATAGTCGCACCTGTGCCTTGTCTCGAGATCACGAGGGTATGTGTTAATCACCTATTTAATGTGCGCTCACAAGGTGTCTTGTGCTCGTCTTTGTCTAAAGTTTCGTGTCTGTGTGAGTGGCTGTTTGACGCACTCATCCTCCGCACGGAGCTCACGTCAGTGTTCCAAATAAACGTTGTATGTTCATCCTTAAACGTCGTGGTGCCTGCCTCCTCCACCCACTGTTACAGAAAGATGAGCCTAAAGGATGCCAGGGTACACAGCAGCACGGAAGAAGGGGAAGAAGGCTAAGCGCCGCCACGCCACTTCCCCTGCGCGTCGCTGTGCGGTACCAGTACCCGATGGGGAGATGCAGCAGGATCCCGTGTGTGCGCGCCTGCTGCGTCAAGCTCAGGCGGCCGAGGACGCAACAGAGAAAGCGTGCTCCCTGCTGGCCGCCGAAAAGATGTGGAGCGTAAGGCGCGGCGTTCCAACCCAGGCACACCCCGAGGAGGAGAACAGCGCACCGCTCCTGGTATTCCCCGAAGAGGAGGAGACCAGTGAGCCCCTAGTGGTGGATGTAGGCGCCTTTGCCCTCACACCTCCCGAATACGAGTTTCGGAGTGAGGACTCCGGAGAGGAGGAGAGTCCCCCCCCCCGTGTGTTCAGACGAGGAGAGTGAGGGCGAAGTCAGCTGCCCTTCCCCCAGGTCTGTGGCTCCCCAGATGTCGGACGAGGAGAGGGAGACCAGCCCCACTCTGCCGGTTCACACCGAAGCCAAGGAGCACCCTGAGACGACGGAGGATGAGGTCAGTCCTCCCCCATCCGTGTACTCGGATTCCACGATGTATTACGGGGAGGGGGAGGACGCCAGCCCACCGCCATCCGTGTGCTCCGAGTCGACGGTGTGTTACGGAGGGGAGAAGACCAGTCCACCTCCATCCGTTTGCTCGACCCCTTCCGGGTCTAACAGCGGGAGCGAGGTAGAGGACAGCATCTCCGTTGGCTCGGCTGACACCGTAAGGAGGGAGAAGGAGCAGCATGAGCTGGTTGCGCTACCCGGCCTCGGACGGCCCCATGTCCCTGGACCGGAGTGTCTCAGAGGAGGAGCCTATGGACACGTTCAGGGATAAAGCGTCGGTGACCCCGGGAGCGCGAGAGGGACCCGGCGCGGTCAGTGGTCCGAGGTGGGGGTTCTGCGCGCCCCTGAAGAAGCCACGGAGGCCCATCGGTGCGCGGCGCCAAGTCGCGGCACCGGGGGTACCCAAGAGGGAGTTCGAGGCTCCACAGGGGAAGCCACCGGGCGCAAGGTCCAAGGGCGCACCGAGAGGCGCAACGCGCACTGCCTCCTCCACCCGCCGTTACACTTTTCATGGTGTCACACTCACTCCAGGCCATTCTGCTCAGACTGCTGTTCATCAAGGTTCAGAAGTGTGGGTGTGCACGTGTCGTGCTCAATTTACTTCTGCAGAAGATAAAAAAAATAAAAATTTCTATCCTCTTGACCTGTGGGCTTTAATAGTGGAGAGAACAAAAGAGGAAACTGAATGAGTGTGTGTGTGTGTGTGTGTGTGTGTGTGTGTGTGTGTGATACTCAATTTCTGTCTAAAAGACTAAAATAACTCCAGAAACAGTTATAACAGAAATCAGATAAGACTTTTTTATATCGATAGAAACCACTGAAAGAGGAAAAAATGTCATAACAAACTAGTAGCTAGAGATCTCTGTTTCTATGTAGAGGAGCAAGAGAAGAACAATATTTTTTTATTTTATGTATTTTTATTTATTATTGACACTGACACAATAATTCTATGTAAGATAATACACTGGCCACATACAGTAATGGTGACTTTTCAAAACTCATGACTTGTCATTTAGCACTACTTTTAGGTTCGCACAGCTCCATATAAAACCGATGGTTCCACATTGTCCTTCTTCTGTGCGGTTCTCTTCTGTTTGTGCCCAAATGTGAGAGCAGCATAGTTTATTTCATCTGTGTTCTGTTCAGAAACGGCCACATATTAAACACCTAGTTTTTACAGAGCCTGTCAACTATGGTGTATCTGTTGCACTGAGTTTTTATAGCACTGATATTCTAAATGGTGTACTGTATTGTAAAGTTATTTATTTCATTACTATTATTATTTATTATTTGTTATTTATTTACTACTTACACTGTCACCTGCAATACTGGCTTCTCCTTGTACACCTGCAAGAAAAATGTGCAAATATATAACAATTCCGTTCATATTTAGAAAACATTTCAAAAATATTTAATGAAATCTATTTTTAACAAGATTATTAATGTGGAAATTCTGAACATTTGGAGCTTGCTATACTGAACTGCATATCTAAAATTAAATTTCTACAAATTCTTACCTGATTTATTCTTAGCTAACAGGTGACAGAGTAAAATGATGACAAATATTGATGCCACATTAGTTGCTGCTAATGCTGGAACTAAAGATTCAAATATTTGTGAACTTCCTACCAATAGATGAGAAAGAAAAAGTAAGTTTTAGCTTGTAAAATGTATTCAAATTACATGTAAATCATTGAATTATGATGTTGGAATACGTCATGGTATATTCTGCTATGTAAATGATGTAGATTATTATTATTATTATTAGTAGTAGTAGTAGTAGTAGTAGTAGTGTACAATGTATTAAAACAAAATACTTTGTTGTGTGACGTGAAATAATGATCAGATCAAACATACGTTTTTTCTCATCACTGTTGGTTGGTTCAAGTGCTGTAAGATATATAATCACACATACATTTACCTACTTGTGTAAATAATAGACAGTATATAGATTTGTGTCAAAACAATAGACAGTATCCTAATTAACTTAAGAGGTACATATTAATGAAGATCTCTGTAATATGCAAATAACTGCATTGGATTTGAAAATATTACACCATATGTAAGCAAATAAAATACATGCACTGTGAAATCAACATACACATAAATCAAGAAATTATTCAAGTTTTTTGTTAATATTTGTAAACCCACACTACCAAAATTGAAGTAAGAACGTAAGGACCAACTTAAGAAAGAAATTATTAGGTTAAGAAAAACTTCTTGGCATAAGCCAAATACTTCTAAATGAGTTAATAGTATGTATTTACAGTGTGTCCAGTTAGTAATAACATTTTTCCAAAATTACAAAATGTTTCAATCTCTTCCATACTTGTTCAACATTACCTTCAGTGTGTTCTTGAACGACCAGCTCAGTACCGTTTCCAAAATAGAATTGTTTATATACATATGCAGCACAAAGGTATGTACCACTGTCTGTTTGTTCCACTGATGAGAATGACAAATTAAAGGTATTTTTATTCCATGTGACTTTGATTCTGGAGTAGTTTTGAAACTGTTCATGCATTTGCACACCATCTGTATGTGACTGTGCAGTGGCGATACATACTAGGGCTTTGTTAAGAGACATTTTCATCCATAAAATTGAAAAATGCATGAATTCTGTATCTGATTGAACAAAGCACTGAAGAATGGTTGATAGTCCAGTCTGTACCCTCACTATTGACTCCAGCTGTGAAATAACCCCAGCAGCAGATCCACCTTGATTACCACCTTAAGATTATAAAATGCATAGTTGTAAGAATCTTCTCTTAGTAAACATGATGATGCAAAACTAAGAACACACCATAAATTATTTGTAGCTTGTAGCTTCATGAACTCGCGCCTTAAACTGTAGTTTGCTATCCTTAAACTAATTAAACTTTTCTATTTCTGTTTAAACATTCTCTTTTAAAACAGTAAAACAAGTAGTAAATGTGTATACTCACAGATAGTTATCACTAGAAAAGTTACATATAGCAAGCCAGACATATTTCAATGTGCAAAGAAAACCTTCCTTCCCTCTTGTGTAAAAATTCACAGCTCATAAGCAAAAGAAAAGGGGTGTGGTTGGGAGGGGGGGGGGGGTGTCCTTTTTACAAGCAGCTAGCTGATTGGTCCAGTGAGTTATACTTTCATTAGCTGGAGAAATTAACTTTTACATATGTTGTAAATGCTTCTCGGTGACTGAATACTCAGCTGTCTCACTCCTGTCTGGATAGTTTTGTTTGATCTCCTGATAATGTACCCACAGAACTGTTTACTTGTCTTCTTCCGCTCCATCTGGCATGGTTGACTAAGATCTGTAAATCGACTCTCACCTGTTCCATTACTCTGCTTTTGGATCTCCCTGTGAAAATTTAAAGTAGGTTTGAGGTTTCATCCAAGAAATGGTAAGAAGATAGAAATGGTAAGAAGAGCAAGGTCAACCTCAGCTCATAGATGTAATGATATACCATACAAGCTTTGAAAAAAATATCCTCAAGTCCTGAAACAACTATTGAAACTGATGAAGGTGATCTAGTAACAACTAAACATTTCTATGGAGTGGTGTAGTACTATAACCGCATGCGGCTTTTTGCCTGGTTTTATGTGTCTCTTAGCGCGCACTCACACTAGGGCCATTCGAACCGTGCTGTGTCCAGGTCCGATTGGGGAGAGGTCTGAGTCCCCCAGCTGGCCCGCGCTCTCACCTGCACAAACGATCTGTGCCATGGCCCTTTTACCTCATCACCTCTGAATGTGACAGACTGCTACTGCCCACCTCCTCCAACCGTGCCAAAGTCCTGAAGCATGTCGGGGCAAAATTTATATTAGTTTTTTCTGTAATCATATCCATTGGTATTCATATATATATATATATATATATATTGACCACTAATAGTAATAAGTGGAAAGGAAATCACTTTATTAAGGTATGTTAAACATAGGCCAGGCCCAAGTTGATCAGTGTATGCTCTGCAGGCCTGTAGTCTCTCTCTCTCTCTCTCTCTCTCTCTCTCTCTCTCTCTACTCTTTCTAGTAATACTCCTCGTGAGTTGAAGGCAGACAGTCCTTAAGGTCTCGGGCCTGGCGTTTGGCGTCAGAATTGTAGTATATCTGGTGTGCCTGACAGATAGTAGGAACAAGGAGGCCTTGGCCCGAGGGCCCTGGCAGTGGAGGGTGATGGGGTGATACCTCACCTCATGTGAGCCTCATGCTTAACTCATGTTATGGTATCAAAGTAACTATTTTACTTTGATACCATACCAAACTGCTTTTGACTGTTCTTGCTCACCATTAAGGTTCAAATTTCCACAACACATATCATGCCTGGGCGTGGCTCAAAACATTCACATTAGCCAACCCTGTCGTGCTTTAGGGGCGTTCCGGATCCTTACGTTTAAATCGAAGTTTGTGTTTTTTTTTTTTTTTTTTTATGTGCTGTTCGCTTAGCTTGAGTTCACTCTGGTATTTTCATCAAGGAATGCCAAGGAAAAGAAAGGAAAGGAAAGGAAAGTCTCACCAAGCAATATGCACAGTAAAAGAAAAACTATTAAATTCTTATATTTTTGTTTGTGGACTTTGTTGAACTGAGAGTTTGTGTATGTGTGCAACAGTGCCCACAATGTTCATTGTTCATTGTTGATGAACAATGAACATAATATTAGTAATAAAGTAATTACTTTATTATGTTTGTATGTGACCTTTACAATAAATCTGGCTGAGCAGAGTATGTGTGTGTGTGTGTGTGTGTGTGTGTGTGTGTGTGTGTGTGTGTGTGTGTGTGTGTGTGTGAGAGAGAGAGAGAGAGAGAGAGAGAGAGAGTGTGTGTGTCACGTAGGGCTACGCCCCCCTCTCCTCGCTGTCACTCCGGTGTCTCTATTCCCTGTGTCTGTGTTGTTCCTTGCCCGTTAGCCCCGCCTTGCTTGTCTGTTGCCCTGGTTTCTGTCTGTCTGCCACGCCCGTGTCATTATCATTATCAGCTGTCTTGTTAAGTTGCGTGTACTTATAGTCCCTGTGTTTTCCTAGCCCCTTATCGGTTATTCGTTCTGTCGTGTTTTGCTCTTGTGGACCTGTGCTCGCTGCTCTCGTATTCTCCATTGTCTGCTCTTTGTTCTGTGTAACCCTGCTCGGTTTCGTACTGTCTGCTACAATGCCCCTGTACTTGTCTAACCTGGATGGCTCACCTGTTATGACCCCTGCCTGTGACTACGACCTCGATTATGGAATGTCCTGTAATAAATCTCGCTCTTCTCAGCATTTGTGTCCGCCTCCTTGCTCCGCAGCACGAGCTGCGTTACAGACAGAGAGAGAGAGAGAAAGAGAGATAGAGGAAGGAATGGGTGATGTTCAAGTGTGTCCATGTGTATGATGAGGCTCTTTGCTGAAACACAGCATTCTCCGTTGTCTGCTCTTTGTTCTGTGTAACCCTGCTCGGTTTCGTACTGTCTGCTACAATGCCCCTGTACCTGTCTAACCTGGATGGCTCACCTGTTATGACCCCTGTCTGTGACTACGACCTCGATTATGGAATAAATCTCGCTCTTCTCAGCGTTTGTGTCCACCTCCTTGCTCCGCAGCGCGAGCTGCATTACAGAGAGAGAGAGAGAGAGATAGAGGAAGGAATGGGTGATGTTCAAGTGTGTCCCTGTGTATGATGAGGCTCTTTGCTGAAACACAGTAAAAAAAAAAGTGGCTCTTGGTCTCTGACCTGGTTTTGATTTGCTATGCAATTACAATATTTTCATCAAGGTTGATTGTTCTGTTTGCAGTTACAAGACTGTATATTTTCTACTTTTAATTTGAATATTTCTGACAGCTCCTACATATGCTATGTCCTACAAAGCTAATGTCTTGGGAAGCATTTATGACATGATTAAGTAAAGAATCCAATCATTACAATTTGCCTGATAAATAATTGGTAAAGGCAATAAACAGCTTGTTCTTAGGCAATAGTGCCAAAACAATGTAGAAGAGCAGGAAGAGGTGGACATTACACAACATTACAGACAATGTTACGATCATTTAACGTAAGCTGATACATGGGCTACATACAGTAATGGTGACTCTTTAAAACTCGCGACTTGTCATTTTGCACTACATTAAGGTCCGCACAGCTCCATATATAACTGAAGGTTCCACATTGTCCATCTTCTGTGCAGTCCTTTTCTGTTTGTGCCCAAATGTGAGCAGCATAGTTTAATCTGGTTAGAAAAGGTCACATGTTAAACTCACCTATTTAATAGGTTTTACAGAGCCTATTAACTATGGTGCATCTGTAAACATTTTATAGCACTGATATTATAAATGGTGTATTGTACAGTTATTTATTTTATAATCAGCTTATGCTGCCACCTACAATACTGGCTCCTCCATCCTACACCTACAACACATACACAAAAAGTTCTGTTCATATTTAGAATTTAGAACAAAAAAGTAACAACATCATTGTTTTAACAACATAATTAATATGGAAATTTGGAGCATGTACCATTGCACAATAAAAGACTTTCTATGCTATAACTGCAAATAATTTATTTTCCCAACATTCTTCCCGGATTTGTTCCTAGCTAAGAAGTCGATTGATGCCAAATTGCTAATGCTAGGACTAAAGATTCAAATATTTGTGACTTTCCTATCAATGGAAGAGAAATAGAATTGAAGTTTTAGGTTCTAAATTGTATTCCTATCATATGCATGTTACATTTAAATGATAATGTGGATCAGACACCCATCATTACTGGCACCAATGCTAGTTTTTTCAAGCGATTGGCAGAATTGTGCAAGGATAAATGTGGCATCAACATTACTGGCAGAGATGAGGAGCTCATTGCACAGAAGTGAATGCGGTCGACGAATCCATGGGATTGGTCAAATGAATGGACTATGGATCTTTGACCATCCCACAGGCCACCAGTCGTTGTGTACCTTGCGAGGTGGCATTTCGTCAGTCTTTGTCTATTAACGAGTCTACATTCTAGTATTCTACTACAGCCAGTGGTAATCAAGCCCCAGACAGTAAGACACTGGGTCAAGTCTCCACACAATCTTAAACGGGCCAAAATAGTGCGGGGCCAACAAACCAGGCAGGTCCTTGGTCGACAACCAAACCCACTGACCAGGGCGAAACGAGGGAGCGGTGAGACTGTCTTTGTCAGCATTGCGGCATTGGGCGTTGGAGGGCGACAACAGGGCCCTATGAGCACTCTTCCAGGCCAAACGACAGTGCTTGACAAGGGCCCAGGCTCCAGCCACGGCTGCCTCTTCCTCCTGTTCAGTGAACATAGGCAGGGGGTACCCGTTGAGGCACTCGAACGGGGACATTTTCAGGGACGAGTGACATAGGGTGTTATGGGCATATTCTGCTCATACAATATGGTCCGCCCAGGAGAACCGGTCAATAATTACGAGGATGGTGGTGTTGCCTCGGGAAGTGGGCAATCCAGTCACAATATCCATGGACACGTGAAGGTATCGGGACATGAAGGTATCAGGAGCAGGTTCAAAAGGCCCAGAGGTTTGGACTGAGAGGTCTTATTGCTGGAACACACCGCACAAGCGGCCACATAGTCCCCTATGGCTCAATCCATACCAGGCCATCAGAAATGTTGACAGATTAATTCAATAGTCTGTCATTCACCTGGGTGAGCAGCAAACGGAGAAGAGTGACCCCACTGCATGACCTCATTACATTTGCTGGAGGGAACATACAACCGCCCAGGCGGCCCTTTACCTGGATCTGGCTCAGTAGCCAGAGCCTGTTTGACGGCAGCCTCCACATCCCACTGGATGGGAGCTATGATCTTAGCGGCAGGCAGTACTGTGGCTACCTGATTCACCTGCGGCTCCCATTGGAAGGACCGAACATCAAACGCATTCTGGGGTCACTGATAACATACAGGGTTATGCGCTCAGTATGCCCCCCTATTTTCATCTAGTGGGTCTGGTTCATATCTAGATAGTCTGGTTAATGACTTAACAAGTGACTGCCCATCAACCGCTGCCACAGTGAGGGGCGTCCCCAATTGCACTAGGGGACTCTGAAGATCTTTAACTAAAGCGGCATCAATGAAACATGCTCTAACACGAGTCGAAAAATGCGAGCAATTGATGTTCATCAGCCCCATGTCACGACAGAGTCACATGGAGTGTCAGACCACACAGGTGGGGAGAACTAAAATGGCCCACCGGAGGTCTCCCTTCTATCAGCGGACCTGTACTTTTACCTGTAAGTTAGGGCAATCAGCACGTTTGTGTCTCTCTAGCCCAGCGACCCCCTAGCATGCGTAACTGCCTCCCCTTCTGTTGTCAGGCGGGTATGACCTAACTGCATGGGCTGGCCGTCTCATCTTCCACAGAGATCAGGCTCGGTTTAACAGCGTACAGGGTGACAGCAAGTTGGGACCGATGCCGCTGTCTCCATTCACGCAACCTATTGTCTAATTGGACAGTAAGACTTATGCAAGAGTCTAAACTGTCAGGAGGGTCACATACTGCTAATTCGTCCTTTATCTCTTCATTCAACCCCTCCAGATAGGCTGCTAGTAAGGTCATAGTTCTCCACCCACTTTCAGCAACCAGCATCCTGAATTCCAAGAAGTAGTCAGATATGGAATGCTTGCCTTGGTGTATCCGTAGCAACTGGGTGCCCACTACACCCCCAGAAGTGGGATAATATAATACATGACGCATAACTTGAGAAAACTCATGATAAGATGCGCAAAGTTCAAGTTGGTTCTGCCAGATGGGAGTCGCCCAAGCTAGTGCCTTGCCTCAGAGGAGTGTGAGCACATCTTAACCCCATAGGCCACCTTTGTTTTGTCAGTGGGGACGCGCGAGGGCTGTTGCTCAAAAACTAGAGAGCACTGAAGCAGAAAAACCCTGCATTCCTTTGGATCCCCAGAGTAATGCCTAGATCCTGGTAGGGCAGGCTCTAACCGAGCCACGGTAGCGGAGAGTTCGGAGGTAAAAGAACTGCTTGTGCTGGCAGGTTGTTGTGCTGCTTGAGTGGGTTGCAGTTAGGTTCTGCAAATGACCTCGTAGTTGTTGGAGTGTCTCTTCGTGCTTGCCAATCATTTGCCCTTGCTGAGAAACGGCAGTTCTCAGATACATTACTTCTTGTGACATAGCTGGGTTCATTGTTAGGCTGAGTTCTGTTACACGTTGGTATGCAAACCCGCATACAACGCGTGAAGTGTTAACCCGGAGATGAACCCAAACGCCAATCAAATATAAGAAAACAGTGAACTGAAACTTCCGCCAAAAGGAATGCAGGAAAAGTGAAAAACAAAACCTCTGTGAAAAGAAAGCATGAAGGAAAATCAAAACAGAGAGCAAAACTAAAAGATTGCGGACTACTCAATGCGAGAGAAACAAAAACGAAATGAACAGAAGACGCCAGGGGAAGTAGCTAGCTCTCTAACCACTACGAGGAGCAAACAAAAAATTCTTACCAAAATAACAAATGAAACTGGATAGAAAAATAACAGTGTAGTTAAACTTGAGAATGGCCAGAAGTGGCGAAGGAGCGATCGTACTCGAAAACGAACAACAGAACAAGGTAAGTACAACGAGGAAGCATGAGAAAGCAACAAGAGGCTGATTGAATGTGTGTAGTGATGGCAACAAACAAATCAGCAATGATGTGCTGGCTTGCGAGCGAGCGCTGATTCGTGATCGAGCACTGGCTCACGAGCCTCCTCCTGTGGCGACAGGAGAAGCAACTCTAGAGTCAGCCCTGACATGATTGCTGAGGTGACTTAATGCTCAGCATTAATGCTCATGTTTATAATGATGTTTTTCATTCATGTTGTATCTAGGGTTGCCACCTAGGTCTGACAAAAAACAAGGACACTGTCATACTGGGCAGTCATGGCCTGGCGGTTAGGGAACTGGTCTTGTGACCGGAGGGTTGTGGGTTAGATTCCCAGACAAGCCATGACTGAGGTGTCCTTGAGCAAGGCACCTAACCCCAACTGATCCCCGGGCGCCGGGCTAGGGCTGCCCACCGCTCTGGGCACATGTGATCCACAGCCCCCTAGTAATCACTAGTGTGTGTGTGTTCTGACTGCACAGATGGGTTAAAAGCAGAGGAAAAATTTCGATTGGGGTGTAAAAATCACAATTGACAAAATATGGCACATTTCATTTCATTTCATTTCATTACTGACACACGGTGGGGGTGGCGGCGAGTGTAAATTGTTGGGGAGGGGGGGTTGTGAACGTGAATTGTTGAGGGGGGGGGGGGGGGGGGGGGAACGTAAAATGTTACCTTGGGTGTAAAATTGACACAGTGAGGAAAAAAAAAGACGGATTTAAAGTGTGCAGAAACAGTCTAAATTGTCGTTTGAACTAACATGCAAACTTACTGTCGCAGAGTGAGTGATGGAGCAGAAGATTAGAGTGGCAAAGGCATGATTTTAATGTCAATCATGCCATGTAGTGATAAACAAACAAATAAGTACCATAGCACAGCATACAATAAAACATGTACAGTTGAGTGCAGTAAGCATTGGCAGTTTCTAAGGTGCTGAGGAGGACAAATGAAGGCAACTCCGATCTCAGAGCACATCTCTCTCTGACAGTGTATTGAGCTGAGATCAATGCTCTGCGAGATAGAGCAGGACCTGTTGGCTTAAATAGGTTCACTGAGGGAATAAAGAACAGTTGATGATGATAATGAGTGGGTGTGTTAATATGATGGTGATTGGGACCAGGGGAGGAGTGTAGGTGATGAGTGTATTGGTGCGTGTCTCCCTTAGAAACCGGGGCCAGCCTATCATGACACCACATTAATATAATTGTCATGTTTAGCCCCACCTTCGCCGATTTGTCATCTCATGCTCAATCCAAAATGGCATATTTAAGCAGTACACACTAGATTTCAATGCAGTTTGTTCTGTTCAACCGTTAAAGTAGTATGTTCTTTCAGTAGATGACTGGCCATTATGCATACAACCATGGACATACTACGCCCACCATTTTACCTATGTCATATGACATATGACTGCCTATTTTACCTATGTCATATGACATATGACTGCCACCAAGCCATGACTGCCCCATAACATGTGTTGTAGTTTATGATTCATCATTAGCCGTCCTCTAACCAATCATTAGCAGTCAGCATCAGACTACAGATGCATTGTTAGATGGATATTTTTGCATGGTGAACTGAGCTGGAAAGGATGACTTGAGTTGTGCATGGATGGATCGTAGTTAGTCTGCACACTCACAACCTCTGCACATTCTATAATGCAACATTTTACTACAACAGGGCGGGGCTAGGGCAAATGACACGAGACTGGGAAGGAGGGCGGAGCTGGACGTGACAAAAATAAATAAAATACATATTAACAGTACAATGAAGATCACTATGCTAGGCCTGGAAAAAGACAGGAACATGATAGGGAAGATCTAAAAACTTAGCTGCCTGTCACGTTGAGGACCCCGGCCCCTCCCTTTTGGGCGTGTGTTTACATAGTCCACGTGCATCGTCTGCGTCTGTGGTTATGGTTATGTCTTGCGATAATCTGTCTCACCTGTGACTCGTCTCGTAATCACGTGGGGCTAATGTGGTTTGTCTATTTAATGTGCGCTCGCACAGTGTCCTGTGTTCGTCCTTGTCTAAAGTATACACGTCTCCATTGATGTTGAATGTTCTACGTGTGCTCTACGCGCTTTATTTGTATATCTATTAAACGTGACGTCTGCTAAAGCAAGGATCTGTGTCTCGTCCTTGACGTCGCACCCATCGTCACACTGCCTAACATCACTCAGGATGGCAGAAGAACAAAAAAGAGAAGAAAAAAAGATGGCCAGAAGGAGAATTACAGGTGCTGGTCATAAAATTAGAATATCATGAAAATGTTTATTAATGGAATTTCAGTAATTCCATTCAGAAAGTGAAACTTGAGTATTATACTCATTCATTACACACAGACTGATATACAGTATTTCAAATGTTTATTTCTTATAATTTGATGATTATAACAACTAATGAAAAATCTGAAAATTTGTATATTGTCAAAATATTGAAGATACCTGGTGCAACACTCTTATACAGCTAATTGACTCAAAACACCTGCAAAGGCTTTTAAATAGTCTCTCAGTCTAGTTCTGTAGGCTATACAATCATGGGGAAGACTGCTGACTTGACAAAGGTCATTGCTAAAGAAGCTCACAGAGCTCTTTGTCCAAGTACATTAACAAAGAGGAGAAGGGAAGTGTGGTAGAAAAAAATATGTGGTAGAAAAAAGTGTACAAGCAATAGGAATAACTGCACCCTGGAGAGGATTTTGAAACAAAA
Source organism: Brachyhypopomus gauderio (assembly GCF_052324685.1). NCBI lineage: Eukaryota > Metazoa > Chordata > Actinopteri > Gymnotiformes > Hypopomidae > Brachyhypopomus > Brachyhypopomus gauderio. The sequence goes on along the minus strand of NC_135224.1, from coordinate 12,627,018 downwards.
CCCATTCAATAATGTGGGGGAGATTCACAAAAACTGAACTGCAGCTGGAGTCAGTCCTTCAAGAACCATCACGCACAAATGTATGCAAGGCATGAGTTTCAGCTGTCGCATTACTTGTGTCAAGCCACTCTTGAACAAGAGACAGCATCAGAAGCGTCTCGACTGAGCTAAAGACAAAAAGGACGTTATGTCCTCTGCTGAATGTAAATCCACAGAATCCATGTTGCTTGAGATCCAGTATAAAGTTTCCACAGTCAGTGGTCCACTGTGTTTTCTGTGGTCCAAGGTCAATGCAGCCGTCTACCTGGAAGATTGAGATCACTTCATGCTTCCTGCTGCTGACTAATTTATTGAGATGCAGATTTCATTTTCCAACAGGATTTGGCACCTGCACACAGTACCAAAGCTACCAGTACATGGTTTAAGGACCATGGTATCCCTGTTCTTATATGGCCAGCAAACATGCTTGACCTTAACCCCATAGACATTCTATGGGGTATTGACAAGAAGAAGATGCAATAGGCTACGCCAGAACCAACACTATCAGAGCAACCTGGACACTCAGAACACTGAGCAGTGCCACAGACTGATCGACTCCATGCCACACTGCATTGCTGCAGTAATTCAGGCAAAAGGAACTATCGAGTGCTATAGCCTACATACTCATACTTTTCATGTTCATACTTTTCAGTCCTTTTTTGTATTGGTCTTTAGTAATATTCAAATTTTCTGATATACTTGGATTTTCCTTAGTTGTCAGTTATAATCATCAAATTGTTAACACTCTGTGTGTAATGAATGACTAAAATAGACATGTTTCACATTTTGTATGGAATTACTGAAATAAATAAACTTTTTCATGATATTCTAATTTTATGACCATCACCTGTATTTGAAGACAGTGTAAGAAAGCAATGCAAGATAGTCTCAAGCCAAAGTTAGATTACAAGTTACTTTAGTAGTTACATGCAGCAGCAAAATGAGATTTTCCAATACTCACTTTATTGGAAGTGTATCTCCTGTCATTTAAATAATGTATCTCCTGACATCATGTTTGTGTCGCTACGTGGTATTATTTGTAAATGTATTTGTAAATGTAGTAATACAAGCAAACTATTCAGTCAGACAGCTATTTGTTGTGAAAGGAAATACAATTACAATTTCAAGCATTTTCAAGTACTGTAACCAAAATACCAGCACTTTTCAAACCTGGAACACAATGCAACATTACAATTCATCAGGTAAATGTTTCTTCTCCTGTTTTTGAGGGAAACAAAAAGTGCAGTGCTTGCAAACTACAGGCCTATTTCCAACCTTCATTTTTTATTAAAGGTCCTAGAGAAGGCAGTTGCATCGCAACGTCTCAACGGAAACGTTTGAGAAGTTCCAGTCTGGTTTCCTTCTGTAATGTTTTGGTAATGTGTAAAACTCAAATACATTGAAATGGACTGTTAGTGAATGCACCATGAGAAGATGTAATTGAATTGCACATGCGTAAAACAGCAGAGAGACTTGGGCGCGGTACACGCAAGATTAAAATCATTGTTGTATAGCTGAAGGTTTCGAACGTAACCTAATAAACCACCACTGACTCCTTATGTGATGTTTATTTATTCATGCGAGTACAAACTCCACACCATCCAGCACACAGCACAGAAACCGCCCTTCTTAGGGTAACAAACGATCTACTAATGACAGCTGATGCAGGGTCACCATCCCTGCTTATTCTACTTGACCTAACAGTGGCTTTTGATACAGTGGATCATTCCATCCTACTGGATCATCTCTACAACACTATTGGACTCTCTGGAACTGCATTGCAGTGGTTCCAGAGCGGAGCGAGGACGCAAAAGTATAACTGAGCCAAGAAAGCAAAAATATATATTTTACTAAGGAAAATAAAAATCAGCATCAAACTATGCAACTGGATACTGGACTTTCTCACTGACAGAATACGATCAGTAAGAGTTTGCAATAACGCCTCAGAGACCATTATCATGAATACTGGGGTTCCCCAGGGTTGTGTACTAAGCCCCCTGCTGTTCACACCATTGACTCATGACTGTTGTGCCAGATATGATTCAAACCACATTATCAAGTTTGCAGTTGACACAACAGTGATGGGCCTCATCAATGATGATGAATCAGCGTATAGAGAGGAGGTACATCAATTTCTGGTGTGACATCAATAAACTGCAACTCCATATCAGCAAAACCAAAGAAATAACGATAGACTTCAGAAAGAATTGCATGCAGCACACCCCACACAGCATTAACGGCAGTGCTGTGGAGTCTGTGAAAAGCACAAAGTTCCTGGGAGTGCATATCACAGATGACTTTACCTCAGTAGCGAACCGTGACCATTATACCTGAGCCCGCTCCCATCCCCCCCCCCCCGCCCCGAAAATAATTAGTTTCCTCTCCTAATTAACTTAATAAAAAGAATTAAAATTGAGATTACAGTACAGCTTTAAAAACACAATAAACTATGTACAATGTACATATGTACTAGATAACTTCTTAAGCAAAATAAGGTTCCAACAAAATAAGGTTACCAGCTCCATGTTCCTCAGGAGCCGAATATATAAACAACGCACACGAGGGCATCAAAGGACTGAATCGAAACTAGCTAGCGGTGGTACACCAACGACAGCTAGCGTCGCCACAGCGGGCGGAAAATAATCATACAGTTAAGCCCGCCCATTAAGAGGGAAGATATGATTGGTCAATTTTACTGTCATTTGAAACTGGTATTGCGCTGAATTATAACCGCCAGGCCCTCTGTAAACAAACAGCGGGAATCACAGTCCTGATAGGGGGAGACACAGGCTCACAGGCTTCCACTAATTTAACCTCACCTTCCAACACATATTGAATAGACACGGGTGAATAATTTATTTGCTTAAATTTTTGTAATTGTTTAGATGTCAATTGTCAAACTGTAAGTAGATATACAATTGGATAAATTATATATATTTATGTTTTATGAATATTTTAGGCCCTCTGAAAGGGCGTAGAGGGCCCTGACGGTTCCCCACTGCTTTACCTGGTCCACCAACACCCTAGTCAAGAAGGTACAACAATGTCTCCACATTCTACGCTAGTTGAGGACACCTAAACTCCAACCTTCTGCCCTCACCACCTTTCACATGGGTGCTTACAAGAGCATCCTTACCAGTCAGTCTGGTATGGAAACTGCCCTGTTTCATAGAGTGGTGAGGTCAGCGGAGAAGATCACCAGATCAGCCCAGTCTTCCATCCAGGACCTGTACCTTTCCTTCAGCATCAGTATCAACAAAGATCCCACACATCCTGCACACAAACTGTTCAACTTCTTACCATCTGTAAACCGCTACTGCAGCATGTGATCCAAGACTTGCAGACTTAGCTGTGTGCTTTGGGTCCTTGTCGTGTTGAAAGACCCAGCCACAACCCCTCTTCAGTGTTCTAACTGAGGGAAGGAGGTTGTTCCTCAAAATCTCACAATACATGGCCCCGGTCTTCCTCTACTTAATAAAGTGTAGTCGTCCTGTCCCATGTGCAGAGAAAAACCCCCAAAGCATGATGCTTCCACCCCCATGTTTCACAGTAGGGATGGTGGTTTTGGGATGGTACTCATCATTCTCTGTCCTCCAAACACAGCGAGTGTAATTAAGAACATGGGCAAACTTAAGACAGACCTGGATGTGTGCTGATTAAAGCAGGAGAACTTTCCATGTCATGCATGACTTTAAATTTCAGACCCCTTCATGATTTCTAAGTGGGAGAACTTGCAAAGTCACAGGGTGTTCAAATACTTATTTTCCTCACTGTATATGATATGAACACTGTCAGGTTCAATTGGGAGAAACTACAAAAAAATGGTGGCGAATAACAAGGATTTGGTCCAGTGGGACCTCACCTAATGGAGACACAATCACATCACAATAGTAGACAAGATGCAGAAAACAGCAGTAGTAATAGATGGGGTGATTTTAAGTGATTATCACATCCAAAGGATGGAATATGAGAAGCTGGAAAAAGGACACTTAGGACTGTTACCTCTAAGATGCCAGGAATTATGAGATAATTCCAAAACAGAGACAGCTAATTCCCTGTCACCTGGGTACATGGGAATCTCCAGGGGATAGGCAGGTCATCACGGATATCGTTAGGATGGCTGCCTATTGCCGTGAAAAACCAGGTGAGCAACAAGAGTCTGTCTGTCTTGATCAATGCAACTCTTCATGAATCACATGAATTATGTATTTGATTAATCAAAATTATACAGAACAAAGTGTGAATATGAGGTCTATTAATGTGTATAAACATTAATGGTAAGACTCATCATTCATTCAATTGCCTAAAACATGAAAACATGTAGTTCAAAAAAATTTATTAAAAACAAACATACATTTAATATAATTCAATAATATTAATGACTTCATGTTTGTGTGCATGAATTACAGGCTTAGATGCACAATTCTGCTATAGCATTTAAACAAAAAGTTAATAAAAACAAAAAGAAGTGAATACAAATTTCAAAACCCATACGTATCTACTGGGTTTTACAACACTAAAAACAGCTAGGAAATGGCACTCACAAACACTTAACCCCTGAAATAAGAATTCTTGAAAATAAAATGTATATTAAAGGTATAAATTATATGTCTTTTGTACTGTAAAATCATGTATCTACAGTACATTAAAATAATTGAATATCTATTAAAACAACTGCAGGAGTAAAATGCAATAACACAAGCTGCTAGCTAGAGATCTCAGCTGACTGGAAAGGATGCATGTCTTGGGATGCATTTTGTGACGTGCAAGGAGTGCAAAAATAAAAAGGAAGCTATCACACCAATTTCAGAGGGAAAAGGGGAGATTTGATGAATAAATGCACAACAAAAAAATGATACAATAACCAGCAGTCAACTTGTACAAAGACATATAGACAGACAAACGACCCTTAGGTGTTGGAAATCCTAATGAGTCCCGCCCACCTGAGGGACGAGCACAACGCAACAACAATGAAATACTGCCACTGCAGACGGAGGCGACCATGACACATTTATAATATTATCGATCAGAGAATACAGTGATTTTAATGGTAAATAATTGCTGAGTGCAAAAAACATTTGTCCTCAGGCAATAGTGTACTTATGAACACTGACATGATCATTTTACAGGCAGTAAAGGTGAATATTCAAAACTGCAAAAAAAGCTAAAGTCATTTTGCACTACTTTAGGGTTTGAAGAGCACCATATATAACCGATGGTTCCACATTGTCCTTCTTCTGTGCAGTTCTCTTCTGTGTGTGCCCAAATGTGAGAGCAGCATAGTTTACTTCATCTGTGTTCTATTTAGAAATGGACACATGTTAAACACAGATTTCATCAGTTTTTACAGAGCCTGTTAGCTATGGTGCACTTGTAACGTTTTTATAGTATTGAGATTCTAAATGGTGTAAAGTTTAGTTCATCATTCAACAGTTCATTACTACTTACACTGTCACCTGCACTGCTGGCTCCTCCTGGTATACCTGCAAAAATAATGTACAAATATACAACACTTACACAAAAAATATATATTTAATAAACTTAAATGTTCTCTTCATTTTTAGATTATATTTAAAACATATTTCATCTAAAAGTAACAAAAATTTGGAGCTAATGTACCAAAGCACATGACAAAACTTACTATATTATATTAACTGCACATCTGTAATTTAATTTCTAAATATTCTTACCTGATTTGTTCTTAATTAAGAGGTAACAGAGTAAAATGATGACAAATATCGATGCCACATTAGTTGCTGCTAATGCTGGAACTAAAGATTCAAATATTTGTGACTTTCCTGCCAATGGAAGAGAATTAGGTTTTAGCTTGTCAAAATTATTCATGTCATATAAAAGTTTAAAGAGTATTCATTTATCATACACTATATTGCCAAAAGTATTCGTTCACCTTCCTTGACTCACATATGAGCTTAAGTGACATCCCATTCCTAATCCATAGGGTTCAATATGACATTGGTCCACCCTTTGCAGCTAGAACAGCTTCAACTCTTCTCGGAGGGCTATGCAGACGGTTTAGGAGTGTGTTTATTAGGATTTTTGACCATTCTTCCAGTAGCGCATTTGTGAGGTTAAATACTGATATTGGACGAGAAACACTGGCTCACAGTCTCCGCTCTAATTCATCCCAAAGGTGTTCTATCAGGTTGAGGTCAGGACTCAATGTGATTGGAACACCTGATTCCAATAATTTGGATGGGTGTGTAACGCAGCATACACTGCGGAGCGAGGAGGTGGACACAAACGCTAAGGAGAGCGAGATTTATTAAAGGGAATTCGAGAATTGCGGTCATAATGGCAGGCACGGGTCATATCATAAGGTCAGTCCAAACACAAAAGGTTAACAGGTATGACAACACACAAGGAGTACTAACAGGGTAATGGGAAGAACACGAGAAAGAATGCACGATTGAACCAAGAACAATACTCACAACCAGAACAAAACAACAGAGATTGCAAAACAACCGACAAGGGACAAGGGAAACACAGGGAGTATAAATGTACAACGCTAACAAGACACAGGTGGAAACATTGACGACATGGGTGTGGCAGATGCAGGGAAGCCATGACAACAAATGACAAGGAGGGATTGACAAGCAGGGAACAACACAGGCATGAGGAACAAGGAGTGACAGCTAGAAGAGGGGGGCGTAGCCCTACATGACAGGATGATACTTTTTGCAATATAGTGTATGTATATCAGTTGAATTATATATATATATATGCAGTATATATATATAGCTATGACTAACTCGCACAACAAAGTACTTTGTTCTGTGACATAAAATAATGATCAGATCAAACCTACGTTGTTTCTGTTCAGTGTCTTGGCCTGGAGTGATTACATCATGTGCCGTAAAAGATTTACATTTATAATTAACATTATATATATATATATATATATATATATATATATATATATATATATATATATATATATATATATATATATATATATATATATATATATATATATATTAGGGGTGGGACGCGATTAAAAAAATTAATCGAATTAATCGGAAGCTTTGTAATTAATTAATCGAAATTAATCGCATTTTAATCGCATTTCAGTATTTAACATGAGAAATATTAATTTAAGTTTGAATGATGAATGAATCAATGAACATAATCAATCTTCAACATCTTGTTTATTTTTCCACCAGTCTACTACACAGACCAATCTATGAGTGCAGAAAACAGTTCAGAACATTGGAAATTCTGACCAAAAATGTTGTTTAATTTTGGGAGTTTTGCTCAGGATATTGGAAGAATTGAAGTAAATCAGAAGATGTTTTTTAATACCATTTTAGATGGTATACTTTTCTTAAATTTCCCAGGCCTCTGCCACAGGCATCTCCATAGTGCCTAGAAGTGGTCTTCTGCATGCTCAAAGCAAATGACTGGATCTTCCATTCATCATCTATAATATGAGCTGTCACACCAAGATCATTCTTGTTGCTAACAGAGGTCCAGTGATCCCCAGTCAGAGCCACATTTGTGGCACTCTTCACAATAACCTGTTTTACTTGAGTAATAACCTGTTTTTTTTCCCTCGTTCTTACGTACGAGGTTAAGAAGTACTTGGTGCTAAGAACGTTTTGGGAAACTCACCCCTGGACGGTAGTTCATAACTTGCATCAGTTGACGCAATGTGCAGCGCTTCTTGTAAGCCTTTATCTTTGACCACAGAGAGCGAACAACACAAATAATATGACGCGTCATGTATAAACGCGTGCGGAGTCGCGCGCTACGGTCACTCGCGAAAGTTTAATCCAGTCTTAATGGTCCAATGAAGGTACTTTAAAAACCAGGACATTTCCTCACTTTAAAAAAAACCCGGGACGACCGGGACAGGATGTGAAATGCGGACGTTTAGGTCACCCTATCGTACTAGGAATACATTTAGCAGCTAAGTTATGATTACTGACCTGCGCGTTAAGCTGGGCGTACACTGTGCGATTTTTGGCCCATTTTCAGCCGATTTTCACTCGTTTCGGCTCAATCGCGTGTCGTGCATCGTATAGTTTACACAGGTAAACGAGGAGCGATTCACACCTCACGACCAACTCCCGATCAGAAATCGCAGCGTCGCAAGAATATCAAACATGTTTGAAATTCAAATCGCTCCTCGTGAGAGTATCGCAGAGTTGAAGCAGCTCCACGAGCCGACTCTCCGCAACGAGTTAGTCATACAGTTTGAGCTGAAGCTGAGTACACGATTTAAAATATCGTACAGTGTACGCCCAGCTTTAGCTGCAACATGTTTTGCGTTGAGGTGGTAACGAAGGGTGGAAGTGCTCCTGTGATAAGCGAACTCTTCCTACATAAAGTGTAAATAACACTATTTTTGTTTGAACTTCCATTTGGAAGTTTCTTATATTTAAATTTCCCATCCACCAGCGTAGCCTCTTCAGTCATCTGCATCATGCTCATCTTATCGTGCGTCCATATAATCTGTATGTCTGGAACTCGTGCACTGAGAAACATTCCACGATGCAAAAGTGTATCGTGCGTTAAAATGCGTTAATTTTTTTAGTGCGTTAATTTTCCTGTAATTAATTAATCGAAATTAACGCGTTAAAGTCCCACCACTAATATATATATATATAATGTTAATTGTATATATTTACAGCCTGTCCAGTAGTAACATTTGTCAATGTTCAATTATTTTATAATTAAAGATCTTCCATACTTGTTCAACATTACCTTCAGCGTGTTCTTGAATGATCAGCTCAGTACCGTTTCCAACATAAAATGTTTTATACATATACGCACCACAAATGTATCTTCCACTGTCTGTTTGTTCCACTGATGAGAATGACAAACTAAAGGTACTTGTATTCCATGTGACGTTGATTCTGGAGTGGTTTTGAAATTGTTCATACATTATCACATGATCTACAAGGGACTGTGCAGTAGCGATACACACTGGAGCTTTGTTACGAGGAATTTTCATCCATAAAATTAAAAATTGTGTAAATTTTGCATCTGATTGAACATAGCACTGAAGAGTGGTTGGTAGTCCATGCTGTACCCTCACTATTGACTCCAGCTGTGAGATAACCCCAGCAGCAAGTCCACCTTGATTACCACCTTAAAATGATAAAATGCATAGTTGTAAGAATCTTCTCTTAATAAACACAATGATGTAAAGCTAAAAACACGCCATAAATTTATAGGTAAACATACATTTGTAGGTACCCTCTAAACTGTGGATTAGTTTATTTGCCATTTTTAAACTGATTAAATTTTATTTCTATTTAACCTTCTCTCTTAAAGGAATAAACCAAGTAGGAAATGTGTATACTCACAGAGGGTTATGACAATAAAAGTTACATATAGCAAGCCAGACATATTTTCCTATGTGCAAAGAAGACTTTCCTTCCCTCTTGTCTCAATTCACCTAAAATCACACCTCATAAGATAAAGAAAAGGGGCGTGGTGGGGGTGTGTTGTATTTATATGCAGCTAGCTGATTCGTCCGGTGAGTTATACTTTCATTAAATGGAGTCATTATACATTGCATACAGTATATTGTTCGTCTATGTATTTTTATGAGTGCAGTAAACGTTTATTCAGTGACTGAATGCTCTGCACTTATAATCATGTTCAGGATCACCTTGAAATGAACATTAATGCCATTTCAGGTCAGGTCAAATCACTCAGCTTCTTGATGACCATGTAAGGAAGTAGATCTCAGGTCAGTAAACACATCTGTCTCTTGGGACCCCTGGCTTTGTACCCCAACCAACTGCACCACCCAAAGAATTGAAGAATCCATCCAAACTGAGTGATGTAAACATGGTAAGAAGGGCAATGTCAAACTTGGCTCCTAGACTTAATAGTCTAGTATTTTTCAGCATATTTTTGTGTGTGTTTTGTTGAAAATTAACACCTGCTTATAAACATTTTCAAAATTAAACAGGAAATCACCACAATTATTATTTTGTGATAATATAATTTTGTGATAATAAAAGGCAAGAGGGCAAGTGAAAGTAGGGAGAGTCTTAATTCTCCATTATAGCTCAGCTCGAGCAGTGTGTTTGGGAGTGGTCCTGTCCCTCCTGTTGGGTGTTTGGTGCAAGGTTATAATATTTTGGGATTTTTCGTTATAGTTTAGTTTTTATTTAATTGTGACTTTTTGTCTAATTCAGTTAGTTTTAATTCATTTTTAGAGCATGTTTGCTTTAGTTTTTTAGCTTTTTTTAAAAGTTTTCCTTAGTTTTAGCATTAGTTTTAGTTTTTTCATACTTTGGGTTATTTGTCAGGTGCAGAATTCAAAAAGGTAAATATTGTCTAATAAAAACTCATCAAAAGATACCATTTAAAAAAATGTATTCAATTACTGTTGAACAACCAACTGTCCACAAAAACTGTAACAGTCCACAAGATAGCAGCCTTAAGTGCAAAATGTGTAATACTACTGCTGAAAATTGTCAAACTAAGGACAGACATGAACATGAGAATGTAACCTTATGTAACCTAACCTTATTTGGTTCAAGTGAAAAGCTAAACTTTTTGAAGGCAATCAAGTCACACAGTCGTGTGGACATCCAGTCTCAACACACTACCCAGTGCATTCTCCCACTTGCGGTTTTCCTGCATATTAACTAATCAGCAGCTATTTGATCACTGGTGAAAATGGTCCATTATGGTTGTCTCATTCCCGGTGCTACCTAGCCGGGATCGCTTTACTTTGGCGGAGCAACTCAGAGAGGCTAGCTTGTCAAGTTACTGGCAGTTAGTCCTCTTGAGCTTTTCAAATGAATTTTGAGATTTGTGGGTGGTTTCTTCTTGAGAACTACTCCACATATTTTATCACCTGTTTTCACTACAAGACACTTAGTCTTTCTTTCTCGTAGTCATATTTTTAAAAAATCAGAACTCGTCTCGTCATTTTCTCCCAACTTTTGTTGTCGTAATTTTGCAGGATAGCATGGCGAGCAGGAGCTGTAAACAAGAAATGACATGACAAACCAGTACGGTTCTGCCAGCTAATGTCAAACTTCTAGTGAAGAAAATTGATTTCATATCAGTCCACAAGACTTATAAATTGACAAACACGAAAACAAAGGGTGTCTTATCTATAATTTCAGAATGTTTTAGTTACTTTTCTAAACATGTAATACAGTTACATTTAATTATCTTTTTTTACCGTTATTATTCATTTCAGTTAAAAATGTTTTTTCAATATCAGTTTTAATTTTTTCATTCATTTTCGTGTGCACAGTGAGAAAACCCTATGGTGAGGTTCACCTATTATTCATTGTTCATGCCCTTTGTTCATATGCCCTGTTCATCTTGCCCTGGAAACAGATGTTTATTTTAGTTTGTTATGTCTCTTCAATTTTGTCTGACTGCCATCGGAACATGAGCCTGGACTGTTATAAGGATTCTGGTTTAGTATTTGTCCATAATACACCTCACTCTACTCAACTTATGCATCTGCCTACTTTTGCTCAGTGCCCTTGGTGTATCATTATGCTGGCCATTAGAAGAACTGGGAAATGGAGTCAATACAATGAAACTCCACAAAATGAATGGGACACTCCACTGAAGATCCAACATAGAAATTCTGTATACTAACCAGAAGAAGGGAGCGTCAGGACTGGCTCGGATGCCGCTCCTCCTACCACCACTGGAGGCTCTCGTGTCAGCACCAGACAAAATAAGCACAATCAGTGGTGATCCGCCACACCTGTCATTCTGGTTATTTAAGGAAGTTTGTTTTGACGGATCACTGCTGATTCGTTTTGGTCATGCCGGTATACTATCAGCCTTTCCCTGCATTCTCTACCGTTGCCTCTTGTTACAAGGTGTCTTGCCACCTTCCTCTCTCTCTTAAGTTTTCCTCCATCTGTTTTACTTCCTATCCGTTATACATTTATTTTGGTTTTGTTTGTTGCCACATTTTGCTTGCTGCCAGTTACTTCCCCTGGCGTCCTTGGTTTTGTTTTTACACATTGTGTTTTTGTCTTTTGAGTTGCCTTTGTTATTTTTCTCCCCTCTCTTTACGGGTGAGTTTTGCTTTGTACGCGTTCAATTTTCCACGTCGTGTTTTTGCCACTGTGCGTGTGTTTGATTTACTCTCACGCTGACTAATTCCATCGCTGCTTATTGTGTCAGTTCGAGCCAGCAATTGGGTCCACCTCTCTCTCAGTTTACACACGCTGTGAGTATGTCACCAAACCTACCGCGTTACAGAACAAATCAGCCTAACATGGACCCAGCCACGACTCGTGAGCTCAGGGCTGCTCTCACTGTAATCCGACAGATTATAGAGCAGCTTGGCAACATCTCCACAACTATACAGACTCTAGCCAGTTCTACCCCTGCCTCTAGTGAGACGCCTCTCATAAGGCCAATTCAAGCACCCGCTGCCGTGGCTCATCTTGAATCGGCTCTCCCTCCTTCTGCTCGTTATTCAGGAGACCCTGAAGGGTGTAGAGGCTTCCTATTACAGTGCGCGCTGGTGTTCGAACAGCAACCATCACGCTTCCCTACTGAACATGCTAAAGTAGCCTACATAGTGGCCTTATTAACTGACAAGGCTTTAGCTTGGGCTACTCCTCTGTGGTAATCACATGCTAACTGCTCCACATATGAACATTTTTCTGCCGCCATGAAACAAGCATTTTACCATCCGTCATCTAGGGGGGTAGTGGGTCCACGCCTGTTGTGCCTATGCCAGGGTAAAATGTCAGTGGCAGAATATTCTCTAGAGTTCAGAACACTCGCTTCAGAGAGTCTGATGCGCTCGTGGCTATATTTCAAGAAGGTCTTTCTGAAGAGTTCAAGGACGAGTTAGCTCTCTGCAACCCACCAGCCGACCACTTTAATCGCATTCACAGTGTGTCTACATAATCGCCGTCGTGAACGCAAGCAGACAGAAGGCTGCCTCTACGCAACGTTACACCCACCGCAGAGGTTAAACGTACTGTTGAACAGCGAGAAGCTGCTAACAACCCACAACCCATGCAACTAGGACACACCCTCCTGTCACGTCAGGAGAGACAGTCTCGTCTCCAAGAAGGCAGGTGCCACTACTGTGGGGGTGAAGGGCATCAGCGTACCCGATGCCTTGACAGGGAAAAGGGGCAGCCGGCCAGTGAATACGGAGGCCCTGGTGGGTCAGGTTTTAAGTCATCCTAGTAATGGACTCTATGTCCACGTATTGTTAACCTGGTGGGGTTCCAAAGAAAGACACCTATTGGCATTTATTGATTCTGACGCCGCTGCCAATTTTATTGATGCCTCGTTGGTCAAGGAGTTAGGCATACTCCTGGTCAGTCTTGACAAACCCCTCACTGTGGCTGCTGTGGACGGGCGTGCATTAACCTCAGGTGAAGTTGCAAGGCAAACCATACCTATAAACATGGACATAGAAGGTCCCCACATGCGACTCATACTAGGGTTCCCTTGGCTACAGGGCCAGAACCCTGAAATCAAGTGGCTCTCTCGTACTATGCATAATTGGGGTTATGTTTGTAGGGAAACCTGCCTCAAGAGGCATCTCAACTCCCTTCTCCACCGCTCTCCCGACCCAGTAGACCTGACTAAAGTACCATGACCTCAGGGAAGTATTTAGCAAGGAAAAGGCTAGCTTCCTTCCTCCTCACAGGTCATATGACATAGCCAACAACATCATCAATAATTAATCCTACATAGACACGTATTAGTTCAGCCCCCACACACAGGAAGTATATGTATGTATATGTAATGTTAGTCTCCTCATGTGTGAGTGTTTGCAAGCTGTTCAGTTTGTTTTATATAGGCAGTTCTCTCCATGTTTTCCGTTGCGTGTTCCGCTCCTGAAATCCTACATGGGCTACATGGACCAATCGGAAGACGTCTCCGCCCTCAGCCGACAAATAAAAGGAGAAATCAGGAGGACCCGGCAAACTCATTTGGACAGCTCTTGTGTTAGTATGTTTGGAGATTGGTTAGCTTATAAGTGTCACGGTACGGCGGGCCCCCTAATGGTCACCCCCGTATACAGCAGCAGTTGTCTTATCGTGTTGTGTTTGTCCCTCAGGTTGGCAGGGCCTTTGTTCCGCCTCACCTGATGGTCGTTTGTTTGTCTATATATGTCTTCTTTGTACCCGTTGACTGCTGGCCATTGTATGCTTCATTTGGATCTTGTCACCGGTTTTTGGTTTGCTCAATTTATTCATTAAAACCTCCCTTTTCCCTGAGACTTGGCGTGATCGCTTCCTTTTTATTTCACACTCCCCTGCCCATCACAGTGAGATTGTTTAAGAGTGATTGTACTATGGTTATTTCGATGTATGACTCGGTGTATGTTGTTTGGTTTATTGACATGGATTTTGCTTGCACCTTAAACTGTATATACTTGTGGTTTTTGTGCGCACCGTCTGAGTAGGAAGTGGCTGCCATTTTGTTTGGGTTGTGGGTTTGGGTCTGTTTGTATGTAGGGAGTCAGTGTAGTGTTGTCTTTTCAAGTTGCTAGTATAGATATATCTGTTTATTTCTAGTGTGGGTTTTGTTTATTTGGCCTGGTGTGACGGTTGCTGTATAGTTAAACAGAGACATGTGCAGCCATGTTCAAAAAAGTTCTTTTTAATGTTTTCTGATCCAAAAGTCAGAAACAATAACAAAAACAATTAACAATAACAAGATCATGCACAAAAGACAATCCAAAAGGGCAGACTACCGTAACAATAGGGGCAAATCCATAAGAAAATAATCCAAATAACAATACACAAGTTGGCAATACACGTAAATATGGCAATGAAGAAAATGCTTGGTATGCAATCTAAAAGAGTTCTGGCAATACTTCGCAACGTCCCCACGGTTACAGAGGTATTTATGCTAAAATGTAAATTAGGTGCAGGTGGTTAGAAAATCTGATGCAGATCCTCTCAGCCTGAGAATTCTGGGAGCTGGAGTCCTCTCACATGACACCAGGGTCACTTCTGATGTTTGTGTGCACTTTGTCTTTGTATTTTCTACACCTGTATATAATTGTACATACAAATACACTGAATTTATAATACTGGAACCCCTTGTCCCCTGTATCTTTTGTATCTTCCATTCATTCACACCCCTGTTACGGCTAGGAGCCTAGACAAGGTCGTAACAAAGCAGGCTTGTTAAACTGCACTCTCGTCCGGCATCCTGCCTTCCCGTCGTAACAATACCTGTCACGGTGGGTCAGCCTGGACTCCATCACACAGCCTCTGCTCACAGCCTCTGCCTCCTGCTGCTTCTGTCCCGGCGTCACAGAATGCGCAGCCTGTGGCAGCTGGAGCAGAAGAGCTGTCGCCAGTCAAAATCTTGCCACTACAAGGTAGGACCATTGGGATGCAACAGCAAGAGATTGAAGAGACGAGGAACTTCATGCATCTAATGTCTAGCTGTTTGCAGAACCTTTCTTCCCAAGCGACAGCCTCCTCAACACCCGAGCCAGAGGAGGAAAAGGTCCACATTGCGCCACTGGAACCCTACGGAGGAGACCCTGAGAAATGTGAGGCAGGGCACGAACCTCGCATACTTTGGACTTTCGCACTTTGGCGGCCAGCACGGGCTGGAACGATGCTGCCTTAGTGGGCGTCTTCATAGCCAGCTTGCAGCCCGAGTTGCACGCCGAGTTGGCTGGCCATCAGCAGGGGCAGAGCTTTAACCAGGTGGTCCGTTTGGCGGTCACGTACGACTGCTTGATCAAGGAGAGAGGCATCCGCGGACCACCTAGCCTCGCTCCGGTGAACCCCTCACAGACGACACCGAAGGAAAACACGACTGTGGAGCCGTAAAAATAATCCACACATAAACTCAGTGTCTCAGTGTCAGAGACTCACTGAAACCAGGAGTAGTTTTTTTGATATTCTGAGATTACACAGTTTATAGTGTATAGAATATATTTGCCAGCATAAGTTCAATTTAAACTACATTAAAGAATGTGGTTGCAACTTTAGTAAGGCTATAAAGGCGACTTGACTCTGAATACGAATGATTTTTCATTGGAGTTGCCAAACAAATAGCTTGTTACAAAATATCACTCGCTACTTGTAGTGCAACCCATGGGAGCAGACATGGGACTGATTTTAGTTTCATGAGCACAAAGAAGCAGAGTAATTATGCAGCTCTGAGGGGAGCAAGGATCAGCAGCGCTTCCCACATTGGTGCTAAACAGCATGCAGAAGATGTGTGGGTGAAGCAGGGGAGCTGGTCTTATCAGATGAAGGTTCATCTTACTGCAATCTTTACCCCCAAATTCCTGTGCTCTTCAAAGTGCCTTTGCAAACAGGTCAAAGTGCATTTGCAAAGCCTGGTAATCATATCTAATTGGCCTGTCTTCTTGTTTGTTGCACCCGTTTCTCATTACCATTCAGGTAATCACATGCTGTGTGCAAACAGTACTGTTGGTCAAGTGATTTTTGTGTCAAGTATATTTGTGAAACTAGACTTATTAAAGGGGTGTAAAGAATGATGTAAGAGTGAATAGAATCAATTCCTCATGGTCGCTTGGTGTTTGTGGTTGGAAGTAAAGTTTGAAAGGATTTTTATTGTACAAATCTAACATAAGATAGATTTGTGATAAGCTTTTATTTAAAAGTGCTAAATTGACTTGTGGTCTGTGGTAAGGACCCAGCTTACTAGCAAAGCCAAAACAGGTAGTGCGAGATGTAGTGTTCATGTGCAGAGCCCAGAAGTTCATTTCACAGCTCACTGCAGACCTGCTAAAGCATGTGCATGTGTTGGGCGCCTGTCTTGTGTGAAGACATTTCTGGAAACTTTTGACCACAAATGTACATAAGCTAAAGAGGGGCCGACTGTTTTTATTTCCATTCCGTTTTTAGACCCATGAGGTGACCACAGGTTAAGCTGTCAGCATCCAGCCAAAAAAATGGCAGGTACACACCAGCACCTCTGCAAAACAGTGGTCATCAATAACCCAGGGGCAGGTGAATATGTGAAATAACATGCACTTTTTACATTACTGAATGTATAGAAATGCAGCTGCAATGTGTAATACACTACACACAAAAAGCGAGGTATATTTGGCTTTATGGTGAAATTTATGGAAAACATAAAACAGATTAGATTAGATCAGATCAAACTTTATTATCATTGCACATGTCACAAGTACAATGCAACAAAATCTAACCAGAAGTGCATGAGTATGTACTAAGTACATACTGTACTATGATACAGTATATATAGATTATAAAACTATGGCTATAATATACAGGTATGACTATGATGTTATAGATGTCTAAAAATGGATGCAGGTATGTACACACTATAAATCGGTTATGACAATGATGCAGTATAAAATAATAATAATAATAATAATAATTGCAAACAGTTATTAACCACAGTTGAAGGTTACTAACCACAGTTGTCCATAAGGCCAAATATTTGTACATTATACATTTTAGAAGTATGTTTGTTCATATTGTAAGTGTAATAAGTGTTATGACAATAGTGCAATAATAGTATTTGCTATTAATAGTAATACATACTTAATGTAAACCTAAAATCCATGCATAATTGAAATTCTAACGTTTGAATTCAGTAAATATCGCTTCAAGGTCTGTGTAATTTAGTTTTGTACAAAATTTGTACATTTTGTTATGCAGTAAATGTGCAAATATCCTGCTTAAAAAGATGGTTTTTGGTAATATATTGACCATATTAAATGCAATAATTCACAAGAGGATAAAGTTTTCTTTGCTATATTTTGTTGAATAACACATAATAGGTGAGATCAGTCAGCAGTAACCAAGGTGGGAACTGGTGGAACGATGCTCTTGTGGTTTCACTAGTATGAGGTGTGTCAAAAGAATACATGGTCAATTCTGTGACAGGAAAATAGTCAAACTACGACATACACACACCCACACACTCATCCTGGACTTTTGCCTTTTGAGTATGCTTCTGTGCTCTTAATGCATGAAACATGCGAGTTGTTCAGTTCTGACTAATTTATAATAATTTTTTAATCTGTTGTTCTTATAAGATATACAAAAATATTCTATGTGGGACACGTGTATTCCATGTGTAAAGCACATAAATAAACCATCTAAAAGGAGGTTCATGCTGATGTTAGAAGTGTTACTCTTTGGCTGTGCATCACTGAAGTAGAAGGTGTATGCTGGTCCGCTGAAGTTCACCACACCAGGTCTCACTCTGCACTGAACAGCTTTTTCCTGTCTCTCATTTAACAGGAAATGATGGATCACTCTCTGACACCTTATCAGTCAAACTCTACTTACATCTACACCTTATATGGGCACTTTCTGCTGTCCTTTGACCAGGAGCTTGTGGTTTGTGTTATTGAATGTCTAAGCAAGGCCTGCCATCAACACACTAGTTTCCTTTAAAAAGAAAAAAACATACTACTGAATTTCAGATGTTGTTTATGCTGCCTGGATAACAGACAACAAATTTTAGTGTTCTGTGTTTTAGAACTTCTGTTATACTCCTCTATGCTTTATTTCTGTAAAGGAGGAAGTGTCTGCATGCAACAAATGGTAGATGACAAGTCACAGAGATTTTCTTAGAAATCTAATTAATATCTGTTCATTTAGCTTAAATAATGCTTACAGCCACAGTGTGTAGTAGGACATACCAAAGTGCTCTAATTTCAATTCATGGACTGTATTTGTTTTTGATCTTGACATAATGGCTGAAAGACATGGTAATCATGCAGTATGAATCTGTTGTGTAAATGATCTTCTGTGTATTCACTGAGTGAAATATAGGACGTATCCAGCTATCTTTCAATTGCAGGAATAGTGTGTGTCTATCCCTGATCATGGTACTGGAATTCCTTCCCTTGAGACTGTTGGGAATAATAAGAATTTAATGGCTATGGAGCTCACACACTGCAATACATTATTGCCCCCATAAAGGAATTGTTGATGTTAACTTATCAATCTTTGTTTCATAGATCTAAAAGCTTTTATTTCTGTGACATGATTTAGAAATTTAGTAGTCCATGATGGGATGGAATTCTCTTTGTCTTTCCATTATAGTTCATTCTTACAGTTAACAGTCACTTTAAAAACCAACACATACAGCTGACACGTGCAAATAGGAAGTGCATGTATCAGCTCACTACTGTGATAGGTGAGGAGAGCAAAATAAAAAGGAATGCCAGTCTAAGGGAAAAGAGGAATGGACTTGACTATCCTGTCTCAATCTAAAAATTAATAAACAGGAAGTGTGATACTGTCACATATGAATCCCGTCCCGCTGTCAGTCCTGTCTTCTGTGTAACCTTGTTTAGATCCGTTCCCCAGTTAGTCCGGTCCATGTCTTTTGTTGTTCACCTTGTCTTGTCTGTCCCTCCTTCCTTGATTTCAGGTGTGTCTAGTTTGTCTTGATTTTTTTGGTACTTGTACTCCCTGTGTTTGAGTCCCTCTTTGGAAGTCATTGTGTTAGTAATCCTGGTTGTTCGTATTCCTGCCTTGTAAGTTGTTCTATTTTTATTGGCCTTGTTCTGAGTTCTTGTATTTGTTTTTCCTCTGTCTTTTGTATTCTGAGTCATCCTGTCTGGTTATCAGTTCTTGGTTTGTGATAGTTTGTATTTTATTAGTATGCCTCGTCACCCTCTTACCCCCTATGTTAATACTCCAGCCATTAAACCCTGCTCTCCTCAGCTTTTGTGTCTGCCTCTTAGCTCTCATTCGTTACAGATACAAATGTATAAAAAGGATAAAGGCCTAAACAATGCAATAAATGTAACTGGGGAAAATATATTTATGTAGGAACATAAAGCAGTAATGTGTTAGATAAAGATAAGATGCTAAACCATAGATATCTGAAAGACAACTGAAAGCTACCAAAACAGTGTTGAGTATGATTAGATGTTAAACATATTCAAGTTTCTCCCTTTATTTATTTTTCAATTAGTTTCTGTAAACAATTTTTTGCCTATGGTTATGCAAAGACAAGCAGAGTGCACACTGTGGCTTTGATGCAGCACAGTTTGTGAAGTAAGTCAAGCATGATCAATTTTGTGGGTGAAAACAATCAAACCAAGATGTCCTCTTATGCAAACCTGCATACCTAGGAATACATACATCAGCATGTAGTTGTATGCATCATTTTAGGTGAATTAAACAATGTAGAGATGATGAGAATGATGACAAAAACAACAATAAGAATAATAGTAATAATAAATCAGTGTTGGGCAACATACATAAATCCTGTACTGAAGTGAATGTGGAGTTAACCTTGGTAAAACATCAATCAAGAGAAAGTATCTGTAACAGAACTAGTAATAGTATTTATCATTTAATTAATAATTGCCACCTGAACCACCTGAAGGGAATCGAACTAATGAACCCCTTGTTTTTTTATGGCTCGTTGCTTCCCTCTGGTGGCTGCCTGCTGGCACTGTCAGCCACCCATTAAAGAAACTATATGGTGGTTACAGTACATAGTTCAACTCTTTCTCAGTCAACAGGACATCCTGGGCCACTTTGACACCTCCTTTCAGTCATGCTCCATTTACACCATCCTCTTATTGGGATACATGCTGCTGTAATTTGAACAGGACTGGTGGATTGTTTACACAAGCCTTCCAGCACCATTTATGTGACCCCTATCTGTTATTTATTACCTGATAGGATGATGGAAGAAAATATCAATATATAGTGAACTAAAATCAAAGTATGTCTGTATTTGTATCCCTGTATTTGTGCTTTTATTTTTATTTGTGCATTAATAAACATAGAAAACTATTATCAAATGTAGTGCTTTTGATTCAATTCAAAATCTGGAAATGGCTATTTTTTTCTGTTTAGGATTAATAATGGAAAACCACTTACACTATACGCGGACCAAAATGGTTGCTTTTGTGTTATGTGCTAAATTGTGTTTTTCTTTTGTGTGTGTGTCCTGACCATTATTGCACTGGCATTTCTCTGGAAATATTTTAGTAATTTTCCATAAAGAAAAAATTATATCCATTCATCCATCCATCCATTTTCAACGCTTACCCGGGTCCGGGTCGCGGGGGAAGTAGACTAAGCAAAGAGGCCCATATTTCCCTCTCCCCAGCCACCTCTTCTAGCTCTTCTGGGGGATACCAAGGCATTCTCAGGACAGCCGAGAGATATAATTTCTCCAGCTTGTTCTGGGTCTTCCCTGGGCCTCACTAGGAAGGCACCCAGGTGGCATCCGGACCAGATGCCTGAACCACCTCAACTGGCTCCTCTCTACATGGAGGAGCAGCAGTGACTCTACTCCGAGTCTCTCTCGGATGACCATACTCCGCACCTTATCTCTAAGTGAGAGCCTGGACACCCTGCGGAGAAAACTCATTTGAGCTGCTTGTATTCATTATCTCGATCACTACCCAGGGCTCATGAGCATATGTATTCCTTCATGAATCACCACCTTATTGTGGTGGAGGGGTTTGTGTGCCTACATGATCCTAGGAGCTAGGTTGTCTGGGGAAATGGCCCTGGTGAGGTCTCCAAAAGCAATTTGATCCTAGGTGATCCAAGGCCAGACAAAGAGTGATCCAAAAAACCACTATGGAATTTACAAAGCAGGATCCAGATACCCTTGCACAGATCAGGGTTACCGGGGCCTCACCCTGGAGCCAGCAACTTGGCAAGCGCCTGGTAGCCGGGTCTCTACCCATTGGGCCAGGCCGGGCATAGCCCAAAGGAGATACATGGGTCCACTCTCCCATGGGCCCACCACCTGTGGGAGAGGTAGTACTAGGGGACCAGGCACGGGCCTTGGCATACTGATTCTCGGTTACTGAAGAAAAAATAGTAATACAATTGAAATTAATTACACCAGGAAACTAATAGCTAACTAACATGATTAGCTAATGTACTTTCCCTTAAACAGCTTTCCTCTGAAAGATTGCTTTCTAACTACACTGTAAAATCCAACAAGTTCACTAAACTCAAAAGTTTTGTTGTAACCGATTACACTGGTTTACAAGGTTTTTGTTTCCTTAATAATTTTTGGAGGGCCAGATAGTATTTCTCATGCTGATCACAGAACTAACTGCAAAATTGTCACAACACGTAGAGTTTTTGAGAAACGGCCAATTTTGTTTCAACTGTTGTGAAATTTTGAAACACAAGTATAATGAAGTATTTTGCATAATCATATGCATACAGGTTTTCTTGCTCGACGGCAGCTTATGTTCTTTTTAGGTTGAAGTCATATGAAGTCATTTAGAAAGCATATGAGTTATACTTCGGGTGCAAAATTGGTGACCAGGACAAAGCATGGGCTCCTCATATATGTTGCGCATCTTGCGCTACCAGTCTGCGAGCTTGGTTGAAGAGTGTGCGACCATCCATGCCGTTTGCCATGCCAATGACATGGAGGGAGCAGAAAGATCATGTTACTGATTGCTACTTCTGCATGACGAATGTGCAGCTTGGTTACACCAAGTATTGTTGTTTCCTTTGCGAGTGGGACAGTCGAGCAAGAGATTCACATTATGTCGGGAAAAAATGGCCACCCCGCAAGAAATTGGTTCCAGGGCAGAAGAATGTTGCACATGACCCACTGGTAGATCCAAAGAAGATATTTCTTCCACCTTTACACATCAAACTTGGACTAATGAAAAACTTTGTTAAGGCAATGAACAAGCAAAGTGAAGCCTTTATTTACTTGCACCATATGTTTCCACGCATAAGTGATGCCAAGATAAAAGAAGATATTTTCGTTGGCCCACAAATCCGAGAAGTGATGCAGGATAGTCACTTCGACGGCCTTCTGCAGGGTAAAGAACATGTCGCATAAACAGCCTTCAAGAATGTTGTTTGTAACTTTCTAGGCAACTACAAGGCACCAAACTATGTGGAACAGGTCGAACGTCTGCTTCAGGCATACAGATCGATGAAATGCAACATGTCACTGAAGATACATTTTCTTCATTCCCACTTGGATTTTTTCCCAGCCAATCTTGGCGACGTCAGTGACGAACATGGTGAAAGGTTTCATCAAGATATTGCCAAGATGAAGAAACGATACCAGGGCAAGTGGAATCCGTCTATGCTGGGTGACTATTGTTAGACTCTCATCCGTGAAGTGTCAGACATTGATTACAAACGAAAATCTGCAGCAAAACATTTTTAATTAGGGTTCACACACACATAGTGTGGGAACCCTATTGTAATTGCTGGTATTTTTCTTATTTTTCTTATTCTTTGTCCCATTTTTTGACCTAAAACGCATTGTGCAGCCTAGACCGTAATGCCTAGAAACCCCAAACTTGGCAAAAAGGTTCAGTTAACTCCAAGGACCAGATTCCCATACAGGGACCCAAATTGGCCTGATGGTGGCGCTATAGCAGACCACATTGACTTTTTGTCCATATCTCCTACACCGTAGGTCCTAGAACCAAAATTCCAGTTCCTATACATTCCTTGACTAAATTCAATAGGACAATTAATATACAACCATTAAGCTCCGCCCACTTAGATTTCGAGTTAATTTGCATAATGTGCAAAATCACACACATTTTTGAGCGCGAACTAGTCCCTGGATTTTTCACAGACATGCACATATGTGGTATCAAAACGTTCAGAAGAGTCTGAACTTTAAAATGTATCCAACAAAAATGCTAATTTCTTCACTACCTAGTCAGTATAAGCCAATCAAATGAGGGGGCATAAATTCAATAGTAAATTTTGCACATATGGAGCTCTAACTTAAGAAAACTTGCATGTAATGAGATGGCACTTCACAAGCAGCTTCCCTGTGAGGGTCTGGGGCAGCTCGCAGAGGTTGCCATACCTCACCTGCTAGGGGGCGCTATAACATGCAAAAATTTGCCCCATGCACTCAGATTGGCTGATCCACATGAAACTTGGCATACATCATCTATGGGCCTCTGGGAACCAGGTCCTAAAGCAGACATGCCATACTTCCAAAATGGCTGACGTAATCGGCCAATCAGTGATCGGCACGCGTTTGACAGGCTTACCATTGGTCGATTTGCACGAAACATCTTGGGTGTGGACAAGTGCACACCCCCTATGACATAATCCAGCCGGGTGTCGATTGGCCACTGGGGGGCGCTATTGCAAAAAAAGCAAGTATATCCCCTACATAATTCCACTTGGGAACATGCAATTGGACTCTTTTGATTCCTTGCAGTAATGCGAACAACTTTCCCATTACATGTCCTATTAAAAAATGCACAGTTTATTTACAGTTAATAATAGTTTGAAATCATCACTTTTCATACTGCTCCTAGGATTTTCATACTATCATGTCAAGCAAAGTCTTATAATACTCTACAGAGTGTGAAATCAAAAAACAATCCAAAGATTTTGGATTTGAGGACACTTATACCTGCTAAATATTTTTTTAATGGACAGCATCGATACATACAATATTCATATTCTTAAAGCTCTTTCATATCTTATCCAATTCTGACCAAAATGCACAAGCCCATTCAGAATCCCATCCTGAACAAATTTGTCAAGTTTCATCTAAATCGGTTATCGTATGGCTCTACAGTGCAGTATTATACACAATGCATAAAAATGCATGTAAAGTCCCTCTGTCACCTTCTCCTTCTCACACGCACGCAAGCTGAAACTCACACACTCAGTCTCTCTCACACTGTCACCCACATTCCCCCTCCCATCTCTGTGCCCTAAGTAAGTATAGTTTCTATGTATACTTATGTATGTATGTATTAGTATATGTTGTCATAGTTTGAGTACATACACTACCACACACACACACACACACACACACACACTTCTACCTAAATGTATGTAAAGTTTGTATGCATATCTATAGTATATGTATAGTATATGTCAGTCATGCCAGTGATGCCAGTTACATTAGTCATGTCAGTCATGCCAGTCATGTAAGTCATGTCATGCCAATCATTTCAGTCCAGTCATATCAGTCCAGTCATATCAGTCATGTCAGTCAAATCATCAAATCATTACAGTCATGCCAGTTATGTCAGTCATGCCAGTCATGTAATGCCAGGCTTTGCAGACTACATTCATACTTTGAATACACGGGCAGTCATGTTAGGCGTGCTAGGTGTACGAGGAGTGAAATAACAAAACATAGTCTCTGGCTCCCTCAATCTCTCTCTGTCAGTAATATACAGGCCCAATCATGTATAGACAAGTGCAGGCCTTCCCATACTGTTCACATAGATGCAGCCCTAGCCAGATGTGCTATTTCTGTGTCTCCCTTTCTGACACACGCAGATGTCATCACACTCTATCTGTAGAGCACACACTGGCCAAACCCAAACAGCTTCTTTTCACTTTTAGGTCTAAAGGACCTTTTGGGCTTCCTTTTGCCTATTGAGGCCAAAATGCCTATTGGTGTGTGAACCCGCCAATCGCCGCTTGCGGCTATATTTTTGTTTACTGTTGCTGACATTGTCATCATAGTGTATGAAATAGTGTAAGAAATTTTAAGTTCATGTAATATCATTTTTAAGTACAGTTTAAAAAAAATAAAACTCTAAATAAAATATATAAGTTTAGGAAAATCTTAATTTTTAAAATATATATATATTTTTAAGTACTACATACTACAATAGTTTTAGTAATAATTATATAATTAATATAATTTCCCCCAACTTAACCTTTTTTTTTTTACATTTTTATGGCATTTGGCAGACGCTCTTATCCAGAGCGACTTACATTTTATGTCATTTTTTTTATACAAGTGAGCAATTGAGGGTTAAGGGTCTTGCTCAGGGGCATCTCAGTCATGGCCTCAGGTCTGGGAATCAAACCCACGACCCTCCGGTCACAAGACCAGTTCTCTGGACTTTGAGCAAGGCACCTAACCCCAACTGCTCCCTGGCTGCTGGGCTAGGGCTGCCCACCGCTCTGGGCATGTGTGCACCACAGCCTCCTAGTAATCACTAGTGTGTTTGTGTGTGTGTTCTAATTGCACAGATGGGTAAATGTGGAGGACAAATTTCGATTGAGGTGAAAAAAATCACAATTGTGATATAATAAAAAAGAAATAACATTTTGAACTTTTTTCATTAAGGCATACAGTTGTTTTTTTCCTCTCTCCCATGCAATTTTGAGCATCATGAACGTGAGTTTTGTGGTTTACTCAAGGTTGAATGTATGACATTGAAACAACGTTGGCATATCAATGTTGATTCACTTTTCAAAATCAACACCAAATCCAACATTGATTCAAGAAGGCCTAACTAAGCGCTCTAAGGCCTAGAAGGCCTATCTATGCGTTCTGTGCTCCTGTGAAATTCATTGCCTGATCGGATAAGATCTCAAAGGAGTGGCTCACCAAGTAATGAATACATGTTCTCTAGTGATGTCAGACTGCCTTCCTACTCAGACTATTGACGTCTGAGATCAGCAATCATATAATTAGGCCCAGGGTGAAGCAGGTGCGCATCCACATCCTGGATCAGAAGGCGAGTCACCAGGTGGTGAGAACCAAACACAATGTGATCGATCTTTGATGGGTCAGGGTTCTCCAGACGGCGGAGACGACCTCCAATTTGGATCAGATGACCTCCAACATGGATGAGACCTGTCTCGGCATCCCATTCAGGGGAGAGCATGCTCAGCCTGCTGCAGGGTGACACCGGTTTCCCAGCTCTAAGTAGCCTCATCTGGGAAATTGTCAGCCTAACAGGCTCTTAAAATTTGTGTTTCAGAATCATCTAAATCTAATGATGGTGGAGCATGATCAGTTTCTGCCACCCCATGTGGGGCCTGTTGGGTCACCTTTATCAATCCAGACCATGTAGTGAACTGTGTGGTGTCAGGCATTGGCATTGCTGGAGTTGTTACAAAGAGAACACAAAATGTTCTCCGCTTTAACTCATCTGAATTCTCTCTGCCATCAAAGACGGGAACTTGATGCCACTGGTCATGTGGTCCACGGAGGAATAAAGATATGAGTTCAGTATGTATGACTCCAGGTCTGCCGTGAGGACCTAGCTGTGATCAAATGAGTGTGGGTCAGATATGCTGGGTGAGATGCTCCTCATGAACCTGAGACAGGGAAGACACATGAAACTTAACTGATGAGCCAATGAGGTGGGCCACGTAATGAGGTAGAGTCTGGAGAGACAAGCATTCAGCTTGGCCTTGAAGGCCCAAGTACTGAGAAACAGCTTGAAGGATGATTGTTCGTTCTGCTTCATCATCTAATATTGCATGGGTCTTCAGCATTCTGCCTTCATTCTTCAGAATGATTGGCACAACCTTCAGAGATACCCTTCCTCTCTGCTTGGTCTGACAGTGAGTAGCTTAATCCACCGGGATGAAGAGGTTATGCCATGAAGCATCGTGAGATGGATTTCCTGGCACTCATGGCCAGTGGCGGACTTAGCAATTTGGGGGCTCAAGGCGAAATTAGCTAGGGGGCCCATCAACATTAATATGCGAGAAATAAGTTAGCTAGTCAGGGGGCCCCTACAGTGGGCTGCAGTGGGAGGGGCCCAAGGCAGTTGCCTAGCCACGCCTCTATGCAAAGACCGCCTCTGCTCATGGCACGCCTTCTTCAGATTGCATGACTCTGAATCATGACTTATGCAACCACATTTGTGGCATCTTTTTTCCCTTAGTGATCCAGTGTACTGTACATGCTTGCTGGGACAGGAAGTGATCTTTGGGCAGTGTGAATGATAGTGCTCAATACTTTTACAGAACCAAGAAGTTTTGTCCTTCTCTGCATGGTACTTAACTAAGGAAGTTCAGTGGCCTGTAGACTACTGTTGTTTGCTTTTTCTGACTCATGGTGGATTGTTATAGCTTGGATGCTGTTTTTGACTGCCGGTCCTTCTGTTCTGGGTGAACAGCTTGTCCCTCTTGGGCTTGACCTTGTTAGGCTGATAACGGTGCACCATTCTGGACTGCAGACTATTGGTTAGGAGGCAGCTTTGCATCTGCAGATGCTCCATGAAGTAGTTCCGTAAGTACTTTGGGAGCTTACCACTGGGGACTTCCTGTCATGTGAGCATCCCCACAAGGATGTTTATCCTTGAAAGCAAACCTCTGAAAGGCTTTGGTGTCACCAGCCTTCAGATCTGGGGGATTTATGATAGCAGCAATTTCAATCTGTGCTAGCTGGTAAGGTGGACCACGTTGTTGTTGTAAGGCTTGCATTAAAGCCATATACAGCTGAGGGTAACGCTGACATGATTGCGCTTGGTGAGCTTCTCCAAGTACATAAATAGTACATAAGTACTCTATATTTGTAACATTCAGAGAGTTCAGGATGTGGATTCAACAGATAGTCAAAGGCCATCTTCCAGGTGCTGTCTCAAATTATGGCTGCTGCTCTCTGTTCTGCCATAAAGTCGGGTCACAGTGGGAGAAGAAATCCGGCTCGATTAACCAGTTATATACTGAGGATTGAATTAGACGTAGCCTTTGTATGGTTTCCTCATCCACTGAGAACTCCAATTATAGATTACAAAATGTACATTCAACTGACCTCTTCACAAACACATGCAGAACTTCATGCATTTAGTTAGAGGAACGTTCTGCTCTGGTTACTGCTCTTCGCCATAAGCGAAGGCCCCCCCTTAACAGCTGTCCTACGCCTGCCTGATAGTGACTCCTAAAGGTGCATGAATCAAACACTCCTAGGGTGGGAAGTCTCTACAGTAACAAAATAAGACTGAATGCTAGCTGCAATGGGAACTGCAATGTCTCCGACCGCAAGACCCTCCAGCGTATAGTGAGGACAGCTGAAAGGATCATTGGTGTCTCTCTCCCCTCTGTCACGGACATTTACACCACCCGCTGCATCCGCAAAAGCAACCAGCATTGTGGACGACTCCTCCCACCCCTTCCACAAACTGTTCTCCCTCCTCCCATTGGGAAGAAGGTACCGCAGCATCCGGTCCAACACGGCCAGACTCTGCAACAGCTTCCTCCCACAAGCCATCAGACTCCTCAACGCCAGACACTAAACTGATGGACTTCTCCTCCATACCTACACACACACTCACCCACACACACCCAACCACTTATCCCTGACAATGTGAAGGCACTTGCACTACACACACTACTTCACTGCGACAGGGACTCCCTTGTATATACAGGACTGTCTCAGAAAATTAGAATATTGTGATAAAGTGCTTTATTTTCCGTAATGCAATTAAAAAAAATGAAATGTCATACATTGTGGATACATTACAAATCAACTGAAATATTGCAAGCCTTTAATTGTTTTAATATAGCTGATTATGGCGTACAGCTTAAGAAAACTCAAAAATCCTATCTCAAAATATTAGAATATCTTGAAAAAGTATCCTAGTAGGCTATTCAACTAATCACTTGAATCGTCTAATTAACTCGATCTTTTTCCCCCAAAAGTGGACTTCATTTGGCTCTCTACTCCAATGCCCCCAAAATACACGAGCACACTTCAAACCTTTTATTTTAAACTAGGGGTGGGCATAGATTTTTTTTTAATCTAGATTAATCTCACTGAAATCTTGAAATTAATCTAGATTAATCTATATTAAAATGGCTCATATGCGTGCTACCCAAGTAATGACAAAGTCAGTTTTTGAGATAGGGTTTCTTAATACAGGGGGTGCATTAGACCAGGGGCTCATCTCCTGTTTCCAAAATGCATCAATGACTGCTTGAGGAAGCTGTTCTACTTTGATACTTGAAGAAAAAAAAAACATGCTCAATAAAATGTATGCTACTCGTGTTCAACGGTTTATTCAGTTAAACATGAATTTGTAAGCCTACATACTGTACATTAAAAGGGATAACATGTTTATTCAGCTAAACATGATATTTGAAATGTAAGCCAACATTTAGTACATTTAACCTCACGGACGTAATTTGGGGGGGACTTTTTCAAAAGCCGGTTTTGGTCCTCTGCAGTTTTAACTGTTAAAAAGAAATATTTAAATAGCGACGAATCTAGCGCTAGGACCATGCAGAAAACGACCGCTCCGAGCTCCGCTCCGGTAACACTTTATGTTCCTAAAAATGAATTTTCCATGAAGCAAACATGGCGACTTCGTGGCTGCATCCATGTAAAAACACGTACGATTTGTAATTCACAGGTTTAAAAACTCGTTCTCGCCCCTACTGTGCAATTTGGTTAGGAATACAGCCGAGCTAAACTATCAAGTTGAAAGTCATCATAGTTTGCTTACCCATTTTGACCCAGTTCCCAAACCAACTTTAAGAATAGATTAACGGCGATAATTTTTATATCGCCCGATAAGAGTATCAAATTAATGAACGCCGTTAACGGCCCACCACTATTTTAAACATATTATTAATTTTAAGCAAGGTTGCCAACTTTTCAAAATCACTAGTGAGATTAGATTTGGGGGCGGGGGGGGGGTGTCAAACGGGAGTGGTGTGTATGTCAAAAGCGAACTAGTAACTCATTGAATCATAGATGTGGATCAGAGGTATATAAACTAGTTTTTTTTAGCGTGAGAAATCGGATGTGTGGCGTGTGAAGACAGTCAAATGCGTGTGTCTCTCGCTCATTGCGTGAGAGTTGGCAAAACTGTTATAAGTTTGTTGTGAGTCTGTTGTTGCTGTCCTTATTTGTTCGTCTGTATATTCACCGGAGATTAACAATTCATTCATTGAATAGCCTACCTATCTTGAGGGGCATGTGTGTACGGAGGGAGGGTGCGGAGGGGGGGGGTCGAACGAACCCTTCGATCCCCCCTGGCTATGGGCCTGATCCTTTTGTTAGGTCATATAGTATATAATATAGCCACACATCAAAGCTGTTTCTAACAGCTGACTGTTTTATACTTGACGCGTCGCCAGCGGCGCGAGGGTTCGCGCGAAAATGACGTAATCGCAGTGGCTCCGCCCGTGCGCGAGGGCCTCACGTCGGTTCGCAAGGTCGTGCACCGCTCGAATTTTGTAACTTCGCGCGCGCCGCGCTTCAGCGCAATGAACAGTCATATTTGTAGGGTTCATACACCTTTACAAGGTGGAATTAAAGCATTTGTACGTCATTTTCAAGGTCCAGTTCAATATTTCCCAGCACGTTAAATTTAATTAAGTTCAATATTTATACATATACTCGAAATTATTCGAAATAATTCGCTTTTTATCACATTATTTAATGGTTGTTTATTTTCAAAACGCCCAATCTTAACGTCTTCACGAGAACTGTTCAGTCAGACAGCTATTTGTTGTGAAACGAAGTAGTTACAATTTCAAGCATTTTCAAGTACTTTAGCCTAAATTCCAGCACTTTTCAAACCTGGAACACAATGCAACTCGTCAGGTAATTTTTTTTCCTTTCTTTTCTGCGCTACAGATTTCTGTTTACTTTAACTATCCACCACTGTATTTCCCGCTGTTGGGCGGGTACCAGCCGGTTACGGTCGCTGGATCAAACCATTTTTCGGTGGGAGGCGGGGGTGTATGCACTTAATGGAAAATATGAAGATAGGTAAAAAAAACATATATATTTGAGCCATTGAGCTTATTATGAGTACATAATTTTATATTAATGAAATTATTTAAAAATTATAGACTTTAAATAAAAAATAAATTGCTGGGCTCTTTGATGGGCCCCCCTGGCCCTGGGAGACCCGGTTGTATACATATACATAAAATATACATATTTTAAGTTGTAGACAACATTTTATTTAAAATGTACTATTGTGACCGCTACAACGTCTAAGGCACCGTCTACAAATTACATTAACACGATTAACACAGATGCAAGTGGTGGTAGTAAAGTGTCACGTATGGCTACGCCCCCTCTCCCCGCTGTCACTCCAACGTCTCTGTTCCCCGTGGTTTTGTTATTCTCTGCCTGTTTATCCCGCCCAGCTCGTTGTCTCTGATTCCTCGTTTGTTACCACGCCCCTGTCATCATTGTTTGCACCTGATCCATGTTGGTGTTCTGTGTATATATAGTCCCTGAGTGTCCCTTGTCCCTTGTCGGTTGTTTTGGATGTTTGGTTGTTCTCTCCCTCGCGCTGTTGCATTCGTGTGCCCCGTTCCCGGTGTTTTACTCTCTGTTGGTTAGTTCTGTGTTCAGTGTTATTTCAGCCTGGTTTTGTTTCGTGTCTGTCTTTATCATGCCCCTGTACCTGTCTCATCTGGATGGCTCTCCCGTTGTGACCCCTGCCTGTGACTTCGACTACGATTATGGAATGCCCTGTAATAAATCTCGCTCTTCTCAGCGTTTGTGTCCGCCTCCCTGTTCTGCCCAGCGCAGATCGTTACATAAAGGCCCCAGAGCACTGCGCACTCTGTTTTTTTTCAATAATTTCAATAGCTTTTCAATGGTCCATCATAAGAGCACTAAACAAGTTGTATTACACAAAGTGCATCTTAAATAACAATCTACAACTTTTATATGGGTAATTCTACCTTGCACCAATTTGTGGTGGTCAGTTTTTGTCTAATTATGCCACTAGCTTTTAAACGGTGCATCATAAGATCATAAAACAAGTTCTTATATATTAAGCGCAATCCTAAGCAACAACCTACAAGTCACATATGGTATTTCTACCTCTTACCTAATGGTGGTGAGTTTTTATCTAATTATTTCAATAGCTTTTTATAATATTCTCATTTTATGAACAGCACCTGTAAATACCCACGTCTGAGATGTAGGTTGTTGATTAGGATGCACTTTGTGTAATACAACTTCCTAGGTGGTCTTCTGATGGACCATTTAAAAGCTATGGAAATAATAAAACAATAAGTGAGTACCACAAATTGGTGCAAGGTACAAATACCCACGTAAGAGTTGTAGGTTGTTGTTTAGGATGCACTTAATATATAACTACTTGTTATTCTTCCCCATGACTGTGTAGCATACAGAACTAGACTGAGAGACCAGTTTTAGTTCATTAGCTATTTAATATTGTCTTCAATATTGAACCTTTTCACAATATTAACATTTTTATTTTCTGAAATATATCAGTCTGTGTGCAATGAATGAGTATAATATACAAGTTTCACCTTTTGAATGGAATTACTGAAATAAATAATATACCAATATCTGTGTAAGGTGGTGGGAGTCAGGGTAGGACACAATTGCGATAAAGAGCTGGCACCTACTTTAATGGAGCTGATCTACGGCCGCAGCACAGCAGTGCCAATATTACACGTTATAGCACTCCCTCTCGTGTATTATTGCTTCATTATGCCATTTGCAAGTTAATGTAGAACAGTCCGTAGCACACTTCCAATGACAGAAAATAAGATCAGTGATTACATTTTCATACTGTTTATTTCTCAGTTTCAAGGAAATTGCTGTGGTTTATTCATTTAACATTAGTGCAGCAATTTTTGTTAGTCTACAAATATCAAAGAATAATATAACAATTTAATAATAGGGTGTGAATAAACTTTTAATAAAAGTGCATTAATATTACAATACTTAATGCTCCATTGTATAGAGTCAGTACCTAGTGTATAGAGTGTACCCAGAACACTCAGTGGCCACTTTATTAGTCACACCTGTTCAACTGCTCATTAATGCACGTTGTTGTGGAATTTTCATGCAGAGAATGTTTATTTAATTTATTTAATACGAATAAGCGCGTATAGCGCACGGAGAACACAAAACACATAAAGACGTGCATCTTTAGACAACGACGAGCACAGGACACTGCGCGAGCGCACATTAAATAGACAAACCACATGAGCCCCGCGTGATTACGAGACGAGCCACAGGTGAGACAGATTTTCACAAGACACAACCACCACCACACAGATCCACAGACGCAGATGACACGTGGACAACGTAAACACACGCCCAAAAGGGAGGGGCCGGGGTCCTCAACGTGACACTCACAGCAATAGAAGATTGGAAAAACATTCCCAGGTCAGATGAGTCTCAGTTTCTACAGCAACATTTGAAAGTTAGGGTCAGAATTTGGCATAGACCGAATGAAAATCTCATAGGAATCTTTCCAGCATCTTCTTAAACCTATGCCACAAATAATTATGGCAGTTCTGGAAGCAAAGGTGAGCAATCCAGTACTAGCAAGGTTTCCTTAATAAAGTGGCCATTAAGTGCACTTTGCAACTGTATATGCTGAATATAAAATCATCACTGCAGATACATATATGCAGTATAAGTAAATGAAGACATTACACAGAATTTTAAACAGCTTGCAACTCTGTGTTCTGTCATTGAGCTTGTGGTGCGTTCACAGCAATGACAGGCTGAAAGAAGGAACATACGGTACAATTAGGAATCTTCACCACTGATCTTAAACTGCTGTGAAGTCTGGAATAGCAGACTTTTAGTGGGGTTCTTACCACGTTGGTCTGCGGAGAGCAGCACTGAATAACTTTACAGCAGAACGCAGCCAAGGTGGCTGAGAGAGCAATTTGAACCACATGAACCAGCATATCCACTCCCATGATATGTCTATACAGGTCCTGTGAGAAAACAGAGTTAATTGAAGAAATGTATCTGATTTATGTTTCAGGTATGTAATTATATGCCTTAGTCTACTTCCACCTAACCTTCCTTTTGTCATTGAAATTTTGAACCTTAGTGGTGAGCAAGAATAGTCAGAAGTACTCAAATCAACAACTGTCATTTTAGTTTTCTTAAAATCTCGTCTCATCTTGTGAGCTGAGTGTATCGTCACACCCCTAGTCAGAAGCATTAGGGTAAGCTATCAAAGTAAAATAAAGTTTATTAAAGATGGATAGATGCAGAGATCTCTGTAACATAAGCTAAAAGCATCTGTGAGAGAGAACTAGTCCCCTTCTGTACTCATAATTATCTACTGCTGGTTACATAATGGTTTAGTGGCAGAATTATGAACGTCAGGTCTCATTGGTGCCCGGTGAGGTTGGTGCTATCCCTCCCTCCATGGGGTCAGGTCAAGGCTCCTCTGCCCCTCCATCATTCAGGGGGTTAATTACATCGATACAGAGGGAGCACAGAATGTTCTTACCTACAAACAGGCTACAGCTATGAATGTCTGCTTATTTTCACACAAACGGTGCTCACATACATAGATTAACATAAGGGTGAGAGAGAAAACATCATGAACGTTAATCAAAGCTTTATATTCTTACAAAGTACATTTTCCAGGTTTGAAAAGTGCTGGAATTTTGACAAAATTACTTGAAAATCAAATTGTAACTGTATTTCGTTTCTCAACAAATAGCTATGCGGCTGTAAGGCTCTGCATTTCTACACATCAAAGTATTTTATTGATCTATAGCTAAAACAGTAAAGCACTGACTGTAAATACAAATAAAATGCTCCAATGGTCTACATTACCATGATTCTTTGACACGTGGTTATTTCTGAACTGTCATTGTGAAAGTGGACCCAGCAGAAAGAATAGATGTGATTTATTGTCAGAAGCCTTGAACTGTCAATAAAGAATATCACTGACATGACACACATCACAATCTGCACTCCCAAACAGGCCTTCAGCTGTTAGGAAACAAAAACAGCCATTTAATACATTTAACACATTTAACATTTAATACATTGTTACGAAATAACATGTGAATGCATTCTAAATAGTGACATATACAGTGGGATGCGAAAGTTTGGGCACCCTTGTTAATTTTCCTGATTTACCTTTATAAATCATTGAATGTTTGGATTAAAAAAATCAGTAAGTAAATTGCTGTAATCAATTTCACAGTATGCATACTGTACATTTAATCACAGTACTTACAGTACTTACTGTAGTTTTTATCACAGTAATAGGGTGCTGTATTTTCTATTACAGTAATTATTAAACTACTGTGTGACGCGGGAGGCGGCAGACGGACGAGACACGGAATCCGCTGGTTCAGACACGGTCACTTTAATTCTGACACAGGTATTGCGCAATAGCGCACGAGCAACACAAAACAAGCATCCACAACGTGCAGACTTAGACAACGACGAGCACAGGACACTGCGCGAGCGCACATTAAATAGACAGACCACATTAGCCCCACGTGATTACGAGACGATTCACAGGTGAGACACATTATTCACACGACATAACCCCAACCACGGAGTTCCACTGACGCAGACAAAGCACGTGGACAACGTATACACACGCCCAAAAGGGAGGGGCCGGGGTCCTCAACGTGACATACTGTAAGAGCTTTACAGCTTAAAATTACTGTATTCATTTTAATATAGTAAATTAATTACTGTAAAAAGGATTATATACTGTAAAATAAAGACGACATTGTTGTCCCACAAAATTCAATTTATTGTATTGCTTTGAATATTTTAAAACATTTTAGAACATTTGAACATTTTAATACAAGGTGCACTATTAAATGTGGAACTGTATAAAAGCACAAAAAGCTTTAGAAATAAAAACATTTAAATTCCTCCTTTTTGGGCTGGGAATCCTGGATTAACCTGTAAGCGAGTTAAAGCAACGGAGCTCAGAAAACACAATATTACATTAAAAATGTGCAGATTCAAAGTCTTCCGTACTTGGTACTCACGGCTAGCAAAAAACAAGTGATGAGCTTCACTAAATGCAGCTAGCTGGCACACCAACACACACACAACACTAACGTTTATGCAGTAACGTTATGTAACCCACATAAACTGGGGATGACCCTTTAAGAAATAGAGGTTGGGGAAGCTAGGTGGTCAACCTAGCCAATAGGAAGTTTCGGTTCCAGTGTGTTGTAAACCAATCCGAATGCAGACTGCCGTGGTAAGTTCCGCCCTTCTTCCTCGCGTCTGCAGGAATGTGGGTGAGCGGGAGAGAGAGCGGTCCGCCATGAGACTGTTAGCCAGTGCAGCGCGAGAGTCTGTGTATTAAAACGGTTATAATACTGGATACAAACTTGAAGCAAACCCTTTTTCAGAAAGAATTGCCGGTTATCATCCGACTTCTAAGCTGGAAGTTGTGAAGTGAGGAAAAAAGACTGAACTTCAGTTTCTCTACCGAGCACTGTTAGAGCTACCTAGTTAGCCTCGTTAGCTCTTATTGGTTATTGGCTCCTGGAAATTCGTCTCGTTCTCCGTTCAGCTGAAGTGTCCGGCCTGAGATCCGCCATATTGTTGTCCCAAACGTGTGGCATTGAGATCGGTCAGGTTTTTTTTTTATGCTGGATTATTCTTGAGGTGGATTCCTCCTGTGACTCTGATGGCGAGCCTTCCCACCTGGACTTAGAAAGAACTGGATTCCTTCTTTTCCATTGGAGTCCTGCTGCACCCTGCGGTGTGGTAGGCCTGTATCACTCACATCTTCACCCACAGTTGGTTATGCGTATGACCACTGACTGACATTTTCATCCTTATTGTCTCACCCTATAATTTCGGACATTACCTTTTGGACTAGTGTTTATTTGGGACGTTATAACAACTGCTGGGTAGGAAATTCTCCTCATGTGAATGGTGCTGAGTTGAGACTGAGTTGAAATTGAATCTGTTGTCTATTACATTTGGAATTCAGATTACCAGGGTGCACCCAAAGGATTTAAAACTGAGAACTAGCACTTGGCCAAGTATTATTATTATCAATTGTATTTTATTGTGTACTTTTATTTTCATGATTGTGTGCCTTGTACAATTGTTGTTAGTTTTATGATTTATGTCACTAAAGCCAGTTCTGTAAATTTATCTAACTGTCTTTGTGTGTCATTTAAACACCCCACTATGCTCCGATAGCCGAACCTATTGGCCATTCATTAAAATATATATATATATAAAACCCTTCTCATCTGTGTTACAGAGGAAGCTTTGGCGAGCGTGTGTGTGTGTGTGTTTAAGTGTCAGACATCTTACACCTGTTAGGACATGCCAGGTACTTTTTCTAAGAAAGAAAAATGGAAGTAGTACTCCAGGAGTCTGTCCAAATTCCCCATTCTGTGGTTGTTAGTGGTTTAACAGGGTCAGAGGTAGATGAGGAAGTGTCCACCTTTCTCCAGAAGTATGGTTCCATTAATCGTCATATTCGCTTAGATGATCCTAAGTCAGATTACCATAAAAACATAATTATTGAGTTTGCACATGAAACTGCCATGCAGACATTGGAACCATTGTTGCCTCTTCAGCTTCCGAGTATGACCCAAGCAGGCATTGTGTATGAGTTAAAGGCTTTAGGAAGTGTCTACAGTGTAGATGCCAGAAGCAAAGCTACTAAGATGTACATGGAACAGCTCTCTGAAATAGCCAGGCTGAGTGGCAATTCATTAGGGGAGATGTTGAAGGAGGAACTCAAAAATCTGGTTTCATCTGCAGAAAGTGTTTTTGCCCAATCACCTCAGACTGACCTAGAATCCTCAGCTCCACAGAGTCCAACCCCACAAAAAGACTCAATCAGCCAAAGAGATGTCCTATCTTGTGAAAACCCTCAACCAGTGATACTTACCGAATCCACAACTATGTCACCAGCAAATGATCTAAGTAAGCCCCCTACCCCTTCCATTTTCAGTAAAAACCTGATTGATCTCAACCCTCCACAGGCTTTCTCGGCCTCATCTGAATCCACTGCTATGCCCCTAATCGATGTCAACCCACCTGTAGTTCAGCGAGTGGTGGTTGAGCATGTGGTGCGCAGCAATGATAACTCACCCCAGGTTGCTTCACCCAGTAGACTCAAGAGCTTTTTCAGGTAAGAGTCCACGTCCAAGCCATGAAGCTGATTACGATACATGGCGTGCAAGTGTTGAAATTCTTATCAGAGATCCATCTGTGTCGGACTTGCATTGCACACATCGTATATTGGACAGTCTTCTCCTGCTTCTGAAATGATCAAACATTTGAGCCCACAGTCTAGTCCCTCCACTTATCTCGAGTTGCTTGACTCCGCGTACGGAACAGTTGAAGATGGTGACGAGCTTTACGCTAGGTTCATGAGCACATTCCAGAATGATGGAGAGTTACCTTCTGTTTTCCTGCAGAGACTGCACACTGCTTTAAGCAAAGCAATGAGACGTGGGGGTGTGTCCGCTATTGAGTTTGACCAACAGCTTTTAAAGCAGTTCTGTAGAGGCTGTTGGGAAAATGCTTTAATAGTCGACCTTCAGTTAGAACAGAAGAAAGAAAGACCACCTACCTTTGCAGAATTGCTGCTCCTTCTTAGGACAGAAGAAGATAAACAGGCTGCAAAAATGACTCGCATGCGACAGCATTTTAGCCATGCTAAGTCTGGCCATAACCCCAGCAAGCAGCGTACCATGTCACAAGTGCATATCGCACATGACACAAATGATTTGATAAATAAAACTGATCTTGAGATGCTCAAGCAACAAATTACTGACCTCAGCATTCAGGTTAAGAGCATTGTGTCAGAAGGCCAGAAGCCAAAACAACCTAAGCAACAAAAAGCAAGGTCAGTTCCTCCAAGAGTCACACATGAAGCCCATGTGGTGAAACCAAAAACAGCCCATCAGCATCCCTCCACATTTAGAGCAAAGGGCAGATCACGTCCCTGGTACTGTTTTCAATGTGGAGAGGATGGCCATGTTGTTTCGGTTTGTGATAAAGCGCCAAATCCTTCCCTTGTAGCAGCTAAGAAAAAACAGCTGAAAGAAAAGCAGGCTGCTTGGGAGGTCTCTGGTGCTTCTCAGAGTGAGACACATTTAAACTAGTGTCTGCCCCCATAGAGGGACATATGGGAGCAAAGTTACAAAACTCCAGTCCCAAAACCATGAAATCTGTTGTAAAGAGTGTTGAGGTAGAAGGGTCAAAATTGCCACATGGCCTTGTGGGAACTAAAACCACAGCTCAAGTAGGGCTGAACGATTAATTGCATTTGCGATAATTTCGCGATTTTTTAAAACGCGATTGTCTAATCGCACAGGCTGCGATTTAAACTGGTCACGTGACTTGGGAGCGAGCCGAGCCGAGGACGAACGGAGCAAACCCGAGCAGGAGGCAGGGAGGTGGAGAAGTGAAGTTAACACAGCGCACTTTAACTTGCTGCACAATGGCTTTAGGCTCGACAGAAGCTGACACAACTGAAAGTCTAATACCAAAGAGGGGCAGCACATAAGTTGTGTGAAATTACTTTGGCTTTTAAAAAGATGCTGCTCAACGTCAGGTACCCTGCAAAACATGCCTTGCTACTGTTGCTACGGCGCGAGGTAACACTACAAACCTTCAGCATTAAAAAAACACCACAAAGCCTCGTATGATATTTGTAAGGCTAAAATGCCAACGACCAGTACTGCATCTTCAAATACGCCAAAGTGTTTCTCTGCGCTTATACAGCTTTAGTGTGCGGTGAGCAGCGAAATACTGTAAAATCACGCATATAGGCGCAATAAGATTTAAAGCACGGATGAATCGCGAAAGCGCGGATAGCTTGACCGCGGTCCAGCAGACAGGGTTCACTGACCGAACCGTTTGAAAGTGTAACTCCTTATGGATGTAATTCGAAGCGGCACGCTGAAATAACTCGGGCAGTAACGGAGTTCATAGTGAAAGACATGATGCCCGTTAATATAGTGAACAAGCCCGGCTTCATGGCTTTGTTAAACACACTGGATATGTGCTACCAAACGCCCTCACGCACATATTTTAGCCAAGTTGCTATACCTGCAGGGCTGCCAACTCTCACGCATTGAGCGTCTTAGACTAAAAAATTTGTAGTTCGCTCTGGCTCCAACCACAGGCGATCGATCGATCACGATATAATAATAATACTTAAATTTTGTCCATTTTACACCCAGTGGCGGACTTAGCAATTTGGAGGCTCAAGGCGAATTTAGCTAGGGGGCCCATCAACATTAATATGCGAGAAATAAGTTCAGGTTCACACTACAAGATTTTAGGCTGGTTTTTCAGTCGCCGCCTGTTTTTGTAGATCGCCGACAGAAACTGTGGTCGGACGCAAATCGGGGATCACTCGGCGCTCGCTCAGTCGTGTAGTGTGAACTGCTGAAAGACGCTCGCCGAGCCGTCGCCGAGTGGCCGCCAACTCATCGCAGACGACCGGCAGATATCTAGCATGTTTAATATCTAGCATGTTTCATATCTAGCCCAGTCGGCGACTGTGAGTCAACAGCAGCGTCTAGCTTCATACAAATTTACTACAAGACTGTGTTTAAGTTATTGTGACAGCACTGGAGAAATAGTGTGATTGACTATATCTATGTTCACTGCAACGGAGAGATGAAATAATTCTGGCAATTTGGGACTATGGAGTGGTTAAACGGTAAAAAAATTAAATAATAATAACGAAAATGTGGAGTACATGTACGTTGTTTTTATTTTCTTCGTGGTGTTGCTGGTTCTCGCGAGTGTTTCATTTTCGTGTTCTCGTGTTTTTGGACGGCAGCCAGATGAGTCGGCGATTCCTCAGTCGTTTAATTCGTGAGCCCGCGTCACCGATCAGTCATGTAGTGTGAAAGCCACAACAACTGAAAGACTTGCGATTACAGCACAACCAGTCGTATAGTGCGAACGGCACAAGAACCTGATGACTGAAAAGTCGTGTAGTGTGAACCTGGCTTTAGCTAGACAAGGGGGCCCTACAGTGGGAGGGGCCCAAGGCAATTGCCTAGCAACGCCTCTATGCAAAGACCGCCTCTGTTTACACCCCCCCCCGCAACCCTGTATCTGAGCTGTATAAAAAATGCCGAAACAGAGTTTCCTGAAGTGGAACAATGGGAAAAAATCGTGATTTTAAATCGCAATCGCAATTTATAGATAAAAAATTGCAATTAGATTATTTTCCAAAATCGTTCAGCCCTAAGCTCAAGTATCCATTGCAGGGAAAGACACAAACTGTCTTCTGGACACAGGTTCACAAGTCACAACTGTACCTCAGTCCTTTTATGAAGAACACCTTTCTGATCTGACCATTCATTCCTTGAATGATTTGCTTGAAGTGGAGAGTGCTAATGGCCAGTTTGTTCCCTATTTAGGATATATTGAGCTTACCATCACCTTTCCCAAAGAGTTTGTTGGCTCTGATATTGAAATTAACACTCTGGCCTTGATCATTCCTCACCTCCGCTCTGCAGCCCACAAACAGATGCTTATAGGCACAAACACACTTGACGTTCTTTATGCTGACTATCAGAAACTTTCATCTTTTCGGCCTTTGCTGAATGGATATCAGGCCGTTCTGAAAATACTTGAGATACGACAAAAGGAGCTTAACCACAGCAGCCTTGGTTGTGCAAAATTAACTGGCAAGCTGCCTCAAGTTATTCCTGCAAGACAGACCGCTGTTGTTGAAGCCTTTGTCCATGTTGATCGTTTCAACATGCAAAGAGACGTCATTCTTGAGCAACCATCAGCTTCTTCTTTACCTAATGGTTTACTGGTTTCAGCAATTGCAGTAACTGTACCGAGCAAGCGCTCATGTCATCTTCCTGTCGTACTAAGAAATGACACCACTCATGACATTGTCGTTCCCCCCAAAACTATTGTGGCAGATGTTAATGCTATAGTACAAGTGCTACACAGACAACATGCTGCCAGTGAACCAGACTGTTCCCAGTCTCCAGCAAAGTCTTCCCAAGAGCTGAGCTTTGATTTTGGAGACTCACCTTTATCCACTGAATGGAAAGAGCGAATAACAAAGATGTTAAACACCATGCCAAGCGTTTTCTCTCAGAATGACCTGGATTTTGGCCATACTGATAAGGTGAAACACAGAATCAAGCTCAGTGATGAGACGCCTTTTAAGCAAAGAGCCCGTCCAATACACCCCAACGATGTGGATGCTGTGAGACAACATTTACAGGAACTCCTAGATTCTGGAGTCATACGGGAGTCTGAGTCCCCATTCGCTTCCCCAATCGTTGTGGTTCGCAAAAAGAATGGTTCTGTTCGTCTGTGTGTGGATTACAGAAAGCTGAACCTACAGACCATTAAGGACGCCTACGCTCTTCCAAAACTGGAAGATGCTTTCACTGCACTCGCTGGTTCTAAGTGGTTCTCCGTCCTAGACCTCAAATCAGGTTACTATCAGGTCGAAATGGAAGAAGCGGACAAGCATAAGACCGCATTTGTGTGTCCAGTTGGATTTTGGGAATTTAACAGGATGCCCCAAGGAATAACAAATGCGCCTTCAACCTTCCAAAGACTGATGGAAAAGTGTGTTGGTGATATGAACCTAAAAGAAGTTTTAGTGTTCATTGACGACCTGATTATTTTCTCCTCATCACTGGAAGAACATGAACAGCGCCTGCAGCGTGTCCTTGAACGACTCATGACATATGGTTTGCAACTGGCACCAGAAAAGTGCAAATTCTTTCAAACGTCAGTAAAATACCTTGGCCACATTGTTTCTGAGAGAGGTGTTGAAACCGACCCCGAGAAAGTTCAGGCCTTAAAGACCTGGCCGATCCCCACAAACCTCAAGGAGCTTCAATCCTTTTTGGGATTTGCTGGATACTACAGACGATTCATTCAGGGGTACTCCACTATTGTAAAGCCACTTAATGCACTAACTTCCGGTTATCCACCAATCAGAAAATTGAACAAGAGACAGAAGATAAATACAAGCTCAGAGTATCGCAACCCAAAGGAGTCCTTTGGTCAGCGGTGGACATCCCAATGTCAGGAAGCTTTTGATGACATCATAAGAGAGCTAACGTCAGCTCCAGTCTTGGGATATGCAGACCCCCAGCTTCCGTATGTCCTACATACTGATGCCAGCACTGTTGGCCTTGGGGCTGCATTATATCAGGTTCAAAATGGTCAATCTCGCGTCATAGCCTTTGCAAGTCGAGGTCTTTCAAAGAGCGAGAGAAAGTACCCAGCTCACAAGCTTGAATTCTTGGCCCTTAAATGGGCAGTCACAGAGAAATTTTCTGATTACCTTTATGGTACAGACTTCACAGTAGTGACAGACAGCAACCCACTTACCTATATTTTAACATCCGCAAAGCTTGATGCGACAGGGTACAGGTGGTTGTCTAGTCTTTCTACTTACTCATTCAGTCTTCGGTACAGGGCGGGAAAGCAAAATTTAGATGCCGACGCACTCTCTCACCGACCTC
The DNA here is from genome assembly GCF_052324685.1 of Brachyhypopomus gauderio. Taxonomy (NCBI): domain Eukaryota; kingdom Metazoa; phylum Chordata; class Actinopteri; order Gymnotiformes; family Hypopomidae; genus Brachyhypopomus; species Brachyhypopomus gauderio. The sequence continues at coordinate 12,583,105 of NC_135224.1, read as the reverse complement.
ATGATCCACCAAAGGATGACTATGCATCCAAGAAAGAAAGCGAGAGAATCCGGCAGTTCACACTGTACCATCTGAGTGATCCTCATAGTCCAGAAACTGTTCCCCAGGAGGTGATTAAGGCTATTTGTGAACGTCATATGGTCACTTCATCTGTAGCTGATGATCAAGCCACCGCTCCTGGGTTGACATTAGTTGAATCACTGACTCACCAGTCCACAGCCATTCCCGACTGCTTCCAGCAGGAGCAAGTGGATGGGTCCCCCCTTGTCCATTCATTTTCAGAAGAAGAGTTGAGGCAACAACAAACATCAGATCCTACTATCAATGCAGTCATTGTACTTTTGGAGACTGGTGAAACTCCATGTCCCAGCCTCAGGTTGGAGTTACCCGAACTACCTTTGTTACTCAGAGAGTTATCTCGGTTGGAGATGCAGAATGGAGTGCTCTATCGTAAGCGACAGGATGGTCCAAACATCTCATATCAGCTTGTGCTTCCTGAGGAGCTAAGAGTTACAGCACTTAGGAGTCTTCATCATGATATGGGCCACCTTGGAGTCGAACGAACAGTAAATTTGGCAAGAGCCAGATTTTACTGGCCGAAAATGTATATGACCATAGAGAAAATGGTAAAAGCCTGTGAGCGATGTATTCGCCGAAAAACACATCCAGAGAAAGCCGCTCCACTAATGAACATTAAAACATGCCGACCTCTTGAACTTGTGTGCATTGACTTTTTGTCAATAGAGCCAGATCGCTCAAATACAAAAGATGTTCTTGTAATAACAGATCATTTCACAAAATATGCAGTAGCTATACCAACTCCAAACCAACGAGCACAGACCGTAGCGAAGTGCCTCTGGGAAAACCATTATGGTCCATTATGGTTTTCCTGAAAAACTCCTTAGTGATCAGGGTGCTGATTTTGAATCAAAAACCATAAAAGAACTCTGTGAACTTATTGGCATGAGGAAAGTGCGCACAACCCCTTACCATCCCAGGGGAAATCCGGTTGAACGCTTCAATCGCACTCTTCTTCAGATGCTTGGAACACTTGACAAGTCAGATAAACTCCGCTGGAAAGACTTTGTCAAACCTCTGGTACATGCTTATAATTGTACAAAGAGTGACGTGACTGGATTCTCCCCGTACAAATTAATGTTTGGGAGACAACCCAGACTGCCCATTGACTTGATCTTCAAAGTGCCCACAAATGCTAGTAAGCAGACTCATTCCCAGTATGTTGGCAATTTAAAATCTCGGTTGGAAGAAAGTTACCGTATTGCCACTAGTAATGCAGCAAAGAATGCAAGTCGCAATAAAGCCAGATTTGACCGACGAGTGGTTGAATCAACCTTGCAGACAGGAGACAGAGTTCTCGTAAGAAATGTGAAGCTGCGTGGAAAACATAAGTTGGCAGACAAGTGGGAAGAGGATGTTTATATTGTCCTCAAGCAAGCTGGAGAAATGCCAGTTTACACAGTAAAACCTGAAAGTAAAGATGGACCAGTGCGGACTCTGCACAGAGACTTGCTTCTGCCATGTGGATTCCTGTCAGTAGCAGCAGAACCTGAAACAGTCAAGCCTCATCCGAACAAGAGACCCAGAACAAGACAATGTCCAGCTGTTGAGAGTAAAGAGGAGATCATCTCGGATTCGGATGATGTACTTGATTGGACATTTTTCCCTCGTATTACATCAAAACCTGGTTCATATGTTGTAGTGCCTGAAACTCACAGGTCGAGTGAGCCTCCTTGTGCAGTCCGGAAATCAGCAGAAACAGAGGAGTCTGTAGTTTCCCTCTCACCTGATACTCCAGCAACTCAGCCCCTTGTAGGAGATGGAAGTACTGGAGATATTCATGGTACATCAAGTGTCAACTTACCTGAAAGTGTCATCTTACCTGAAAGTGTCAACTTACCTGAACATGACAACTCACCTGAACAAGACAGATTATCCGAAGAAGACGTTTTACCTGAACTGAACTCAGTGAACAGATCCCCCAGTGTTTGGATTTGCAGCAGTCTGAGGAAACTCCTCCAGATACTGAGATGAGCTCAGATGCAGCATGTGATTATGGGTGTTGTAATGCAAATGCACCTGTTACTGCCCAACCTGAACCCTTAAAGTTTCAGATTGATGGACTTCAAGATGCTGAAACATCTCTTCGTCGCTCTCAAAGAGTGCACACAAAGCCTAAGGGATTAGAATATGTAAAACTAGGAAATCCGCTGATAATGGTGGTGAATTCTCTTTTCCAGGGTCTTAGTGAGGCACTGACTAGCTCCCTAAATGGTTTTGAGGATGTATCCTATAATTCTGTCAAGCATGTCTAAGCCATGTGACTCAGTGTCACATTACAAATGTCCAGGGACGGACATACCTTTCAGAGGGGAGGGTGTAACCCACATAAACTGGGGATGCCCCTTTAAGAAATAGAGGTTGGGGAAGCTAGGTGGTCAACCTAGCCAATAGGAAGTTTCGGTTCCAGTGTGTTGTAAACCAATCCGAATGCAGACTGCCGTGGTAAGTTCCGCTCTTCTTCCTCACGTCTGCAGGAATGTGGGTGAGCGAGAGAGAGAGCGGTCCGCCATGAGACTGTTAGCCAGTGCAGCGCGAGAGTCTGTGTATTAAAACGGTTATAATACTGGATACAAACTTGAAACAAACCCTTTTTCAGAAAGAATTGCCGGTTATCATCCGACTTCTAAGCTGGAAGTTGTGAAGTGAGGAAAAAAGACTGAACTTCAGTTTCTCTACCGAGCACTGTTAGAGCTACCTAGTTAGCCTCGTTAGCTCTTATTGGTTATTGGCTCCTGGAAGTTCGTCTCGTTCTCCGTTCAGCTGAAGTGTCCGGCCTGAGATCCGCCATATTGTTGTCCCAAACGTGTGGCATTGAGATCGGTCAGGTTTTTTTTTTATGCTGGATTATTCTTGAGGTGGATTCCTCCTGTGACTCTGATGGCGAGCCTTCCCACCTGGACTTAGAAAGAACTGGATTCCTTCTTTTCCATTGGAGTCCTGCTGCACCCTGCGGTGTGGTAGGCCTGTATCACTCACATCTTCACCCACAGTTGGTTATGCGTATGACCACTGACTGACATTTTCATCCTTATTGTCTCACCCTATAATTTCGGACATTACCTTTTGGACTAGTGTTTATTTGGGACGTTATAACAACTGCTGGGTAGGAAATTCTCCTCATGTGAATGGTGCTGAGTTGAGACTGAGTTGAAATTGAATCTGTTGTCTATTACATTTGGAATTCAGATTACCAGGGTGCACCCAAAGGATTTAAAACTGAGAACTAGCACTTGGCCAAGTATTATTATTATCAATTGTATTTTATTGTGTACTTTTATTTTCATGATTGTGTGCCTTGTACAATTGTTGTTAGTAGGGATGCACCAAAAATTCGGCCACCGAAAATTTTCGGCCGAAATGGCTTAAATTTGCATTTTCGGTTTTCGGCCGAAATACTTTCATCACCGAAACAACACGGCCGAAACAATGTGCTGTGATGACGCAAGCAAAAATCGCCACCTGCACGCGCTTATTTGGATAAAGCTAGCAAAAAAGTTTTCCAGTGATGGCGCCGAGGCAAAGGACATTACACCAAACATTATGGAACTCGTTGCCTTAGACCAGGGGTGCCCACAGTTTTCAGCTTGCGAGCTACTTATAAGGTGACCAAGTCAGAGAGATCTACCGGGGTGGCGGCGAACGTAATTTGTTGGGGGGGGGGGGGGGGTGCGAACGTAATTTGTTGAGCGGGGGGGGGGGGGGGGGGGGGGGGGGTGGCGAACGTAATTTGTTGAGTGGATTGCAGATTGGCTACCGTGAATGTCAATCAAAATACAACCGTCAGTGCAGAAGTGCGATTCATCTACTACTATTTTATGTGGCGCGATCTACGCACATTCCTTCACGATCGACCGACACTTCCTTCGCGATCGACCGGTCGATCGCGATCGACGTAATGAGCACCCCTGCCTTAGACGATCAGCCGTTCTCTGTCGTAGGGATTTCATAGGCTGGAGCACATTGAGCCCCGTTATGTTTTGCCGAGCAGACGACATTTCTCAGAAGCGTGTTTACCTGAGCTGTTTAATGTTGTTGCAACTCACGTCACGTTTTTATGAGAGAATTTATATTTATCTTTCAGGCCAGTCCGTTATAATTAAATTTAACTCGTATAAAATACATATATTTATCCTCTCGGATAAAAACGGTCTGCAAGCGAGTTAAATTTAATTAGTGGTCGGCCATTGTCAGCTTTATCGCCGTTAACGGCCCACCACTACTGTAATGTCAGTGCTAAATAAATATTTTCAAATCAAATTTTGTAGTTGATTTATTCTTTGAATAGCAATGGCTTGATTTTAGTGAGGTTAGCCATAAATCCAATGCTACTAATAATTGGCATAATGTATTTACTAATAATTGGCATAATGTATTTCGGTGTTTCGGTTTTCGGCTTTCGGCCTTGGTTTCCTCATTTTCGGTTTTCGGTTTCGGCTAATAATTTTCCTTTCGGTGCATCCCTAGTTGTTAGTTTTATGATTTATGTCACTAAAGCCAGTTCTGTAAATTTATCTAACTGTCTTTGTGTGTCATTTAAACACCCCACTATGCTCCGATAGCCGAACCTATTGGCCATTCATTAGAATATATATATATAAAACCCTTCTCATCTGTGTTACAGTTACTCCTACAGCAAACTGATGATGTTATCCACTAAATGTTACAAAATAACAAATTCTATCAAAATGTCATATACAGTGAGTAAGTTTTGGTAATTTAACGCACATTAGCAACTAAGGAAGGTGCCTCTCTAACGTTTCCCTCTCCCAGTGCAGTGTAGGATTATGTAGAAGAGCAGTACCTTAGAATGGTGGAAGTGAGAGCTGATAAACACCGGCTTCATGTTAATTTACACCAGGGGTGCCCATTACGTCGATCGCGATCGACCAGTCGAAGAAAGTGTGGGTCAATCGCGAAGGAAGTGTGGGTAGATCGCATGACATTAAAAAGTAGTGGATGAACGACAGGCTATCATCCATCTGCACTTGACCATGATGCTTTGCAGATATACAGTAACATGCTGTATACAGGTTCTACAGTAAGAATTTGATCATTTTACAGCAATAATGCTGTGAAAACTAAATTGATGTACAGTGTAGCTGCCAGCAAGTTACTGTACATTTCACAGTAAACCTTTTACAGTGTATATCATATAGGGGACAAACACAGTGATATTTGAGAAGTGAAATTAAGTTTATATGATTTACAGAAAGTGTGCAATAATTGTCTAAACAAAAATAGGCAGGTGCATAAGTTTGGCCACCCAAAAAAAAACCCTAACTTAATATTTTGTATATCCTCCTTTTGCAGAAATAACAGCCTCTAAACGCTTCCTATGGCTTCTAATGAGAGTCTAGATTGTGGCTCAAGGTATTTTAGACCATTCTTCTTAAAAAAACATCTCTAGTTCATTGAGGTTTGATGGTTTCCGAGCATAGACAGCTCTCTTTAAGCGACACCACAGCTTTTCAATAATATTCAAGTCTGGGTACTGAGATGGCCATTCCAGAATGTTGTACTTGTTCCTCTGCATGAATGCCTTAGTACAGTGGTTCCCAAACTTTTTCTGCCGTGCCCCCCTTTAGTAGATGAGAATATTTTTGCGCCCCCCCTACACCCCCCCCCCCCCCCCCCCCATATTGACTAGGGATGCACCAATTCACGTTTTTCACTTCCGATACCGATTCAGATATCTGAGGCTTCGTATCGGCCGATACTGATCCGATACCCAGTGGCGGACTTAGCAATTTGGGCGCTCAAGGCGAAATTAGGTAGGGGGCCCATCAAACATTAATATGCGAGAAATAAGTCAGCTAATCAGGGGGCCCCTACAGTGGGCTGCAGTGGGAGGGGCCCAAGGCAGTTGCCTAGCCACGCCTCTATGCAAAGACCACCTCTGCCGATACCGATCTGATACCGACTTAAAGCATTTTTTTTTAAACACAGACATACTGAATTACAAGTTTATTGAAACTCTGCACCAGTATAGCACACTTAAACACACATAAAACATGTAAAAACAACACAACTTGCATTTGTTCAGTCAGTGCAATTATGAATATAACATCGAATGTAAAATAAATAATACCAAAGAACCTGAAACTTACAAAAACAATAGGTTCACAACTTTGGTCAAACATGAAAAAAATAAACTGCAAGAAACCTTTTAAATGGTTCAAGAATTCTAAATATAATTTAAAATAAATAAGGAGATGAAATAAGAGAAACAGCAATACATATGCGGCTAGTTTGCAAGCGCAGACATCACGCAGAGCACAAAGCATGTAACGGCCAGAAATATGTATACTGTCTCTTTAAGGGAGCGAGTTGAGCGCGCGTATGGAATATTGTTTTTTAGCATTCTGCCGTAGACCGAGTCAGACCACTGCTCTTTATTTTATTTCTGTAAGTAACACATTAAATGAGCTTTGGACAACTCACCAGTTCATGTATGAACAGTGAAGTATTGCTGGAGCCCAGGTTTATTTTGGTCAACTAGCAAATAAACGGACTAAGTGGAATACCACCAGCGCGAGTATTAAGGTTGAACTAACTCCGAAAAGCAAGCAATACAAGCATAGAATTAGACTGAATAGATCTGTTTTTATGGATCGGTCACATTGTCCCCGATACCCGATCTAGAATTTTTTCAGATATTAATATCGGAATCGGTGCATCCCTACATGTGCACGTTTTACTTTCAAGCTCCGCGCCCCCCCTGCAATAGCTCCGCGCCCCACCTAGGGGGCGCGCCCCCCACTTTGGGAACCACTGCCTTAGTAGATGTTGAGCAGTGTTTAGGGTCGTTGTCATATTGGAAGATCCAGCCCCGGTGCAGCTTCAGCTTCTTCACTGATTCCTGGACATTGGTCTCCAGAATCTGCTGATATTGATTGGAATCCACGCGTCCCTCAACTTTAACAAGATTCCCAGTCCCTGTATAGGCTACACAGCCCCACAGCATGATGGAACCACCACCAAATTTTACTGTAGGTAGCAGGTGTTGTTCTTGGAGTGATGTGTTCTTTTTCCTCCATGCATAACGGCCCTTGTTATGGCCAAATAACTATTTTGTTTTCATCGGTCCACAATACCTTACTCCAAAATGAAGCTGGCTCGTCCAAATGTGCTTTAGCATACCTCAAGCAGCTCTGTTTGTGATGTGGGTGGAGAAAAGGCTTCCTCTGCATCACTCTCCCATACAGCATCTCCTTGTGTAAAGTGCGCCGAATAGTTGAACGATGCACAGTGACTCCATCAGTAGCAAGATGGTCTGGTTGTAGGTCTTTGGTGCTGGTCTGTGGGTTGACTCTGACTGTTCTCAACATCCTTCGCTTCTGTTTATTCGCGATTTTGCTTGGTCTGCCACTTCAAGCCTTGACTTGAACTGTAACTGTCTTCTTCCATTTTCTCACAATGTTTCTCACACTGGAGACTGAAAGCTGAAATCTCTGACATAGCTTTCTGTATCCTTCCCCTAAACCATGACAGTGAACAATCTTTGTTTTCAGGTCATTTGAAAGTTGTTTTGAATCTCCCATACTGCGACTCTTCAGAGAAGATGCAAAGAGAAGAAAAACATACAATTGCCAACCTTAACTACCCTTTCTCATAATTGATGTCACCTCTGTATGGAGGTCAAGGGTCACTGAACTTACCAAACCAAATTTGAGTTCCAATAATTTAGTTTTAGTAAAGGTTTTGAAATCAATAAAATGACAACGGTGCCCAAACATATGCACCTGCCTATTTTTGTTTAGACAATTATTGCACAATTTCTGTAAATCATATAAACTTAATTTCAACTCTCAAATATCACTGTGTTTGTCCCCTATATGATATATTTATCAGACATTCAATGATTTATAGGTAAATCATGAAAATTAACAAGGGTGCCCAAACTTTCGCATCCCACTGTATGTGTCAAGTGTCTATGTGATGTGTCGGTGTGTCCTTACTGTAGGAAGATGCAGATTCTGAGCGACTATTGCCACACTACCAGCTATTAAACCCTGCAGGATGGAAAACAAATACACACTACAAGTCAAAAACTGCATTAAAAATAACAAACTGCATCAGAATTAGATTAATCCAGATAATTATTTTATTCTAAAGTGATCAACTTACAAATAAAGCAAGACTTCCAAGGGCAAGGTGTGACGTAACCTCATGTTGCATACCAGCACATCTGATGCTTATGCTAAAGAGACTCAGCATGATCTGTGTAATCTTTAGAAAATGAAAGAACAAGTATTACCTCGGCACTGAAATGAAAAATTCAAGATTATAAGCAGGTCTATAATGGTGCAACTCTTAAAGACGGGTTTTACCTACATACCCCTAAAGCTTTAGGTTCTGCCTCCAGGTACTTGTTTTTTTTGCAGGTGTCTCTCTGAAAGGTGACCTCCACTAGCGCTCCTGTTTCAAGTGTGGAACTTTGGTTTGAGGGTCCAGCACCATGGGCAGCAGAGTCAACAATCTCCATCTCACCTTTTCCTATTAAACATAAAATCAATGTAGTGGTCATTGGTGGAGCCCTCAAGTAGAAACATTGTTATTCCAGAACCCTCATGCTGTGTGTGAGAGGCGCGAGAAAGCAGGAATCTGAGTCAAGAGCATCGCCGAACAAACATTTATTAACAAATCGTCCGACAGCGTTCAAATAAAGCCACAACCCACTTGGGTTATAGATGTGTGGCAGGTCTGGTCTTGTATCCTGGTATGAAGGAAATAATGATTATATTCATATGTGTTATTCATGTTAATCATGTCCATGCAGACACTGTAGCGCAGTCTGTGTGAAAAGTACTGCTTGCACTGCTTAGTGATCACTGTGACCATATTGAAGATGTTTTACTGTAAGACTGAAGTCTTCTGTGCAGCAGCAGAGTTAGAGATGACATTGCTTATCCGTTTCTATGTACCCAAAGTTGAACCGAAGGGAAATTGATAACTGTGCCTGGGAAGCAGCATCCTTAGTTTTTCTGCACACACACTTTGACTATGAAGAAACTGGACTGAGAGAGACAGTTCAGAGTTACTGCTTGAAGCACAGGCTTCATATCATACTTTTTTATATTTTGTAACTTTCTTGCTAATAAATAAACACTGCTTAATATATTATAAGACCTCAACTTCTGTGTCACGAAGGAACGAACTGAAGCTCATTGAGGACGCTCCTCAGTCTGGGACTGAGCAGGACAAGGGGAACCCCACAAGCTAAAGGGAAAGTACCACCAGGGTGCAGCTGAGAGCTCTGACCCTGCTGACGACTCCCGCCTCTTCTGACGAATTAAAAAGAATGTGGTGGTGGCACGCAATTGTAAGTAAATAAAACTTTTCTCTAGTTAGGCCTAACTAGATGCCTAACTAGAGAAAAGGCCGTTTGTAACGTTTAGCTCCGCCCCTTTGTGTGTATCTTGTCTTGTTCCCTCCCTCTGTTCCCTTTCGTCGATTCTGTTTCAATTCGTCACGCCCCTTTTGTTTATCCCTGCTAATGTTATCCTTATCAGCTGTTTGGAATTGTGGTTTGATTAGTTTGTGTATATAGTCTGGTTGAGTTCATGTGTTCCCTGTGGGTCTATGTCTGTAGGTTGGTTTACGTTGTTAATGTTCTTTGTCGCGCTTTCAATCTCCGTGTCCTTCTAGGATTTCTGTGATCAGTTTGGTATTGAGGTGTCTAGGTCTGTTGCGGTTCTGGTTAGAGTTCTGTCGTCTTTGATTCGTTTCGGTTCTTTGTTGAGTTTCCTATGTTGTTATATGTAATTGTCGCTTTGATCTGGTTGTAATGTGTCTTGGTCTTGTTTGTACTATATGGTTGTTCCCGCTGTGTATTCGTACTTAAGTGTTGTGGGGGTTTTCGTATGTCTCGGTTTTTAGTTCGGTTAAATATTATGATTTGATCCAATGTGAATTGTTCATTACTGTTGTTAGACATTGTGATTTAATTATGTGTGATTTGCTTATTGTCGTTGTCCGAGTGGTAATCTTTGTCTTTACATCAATGTGTGTTTCTGTGTAGGTATTTTGTATGTGTGATTATTATGCCGCGTCGATCTCGAAACGTGCGTGTTGGAAAGGTCGAGGTTATAGAAGGTAGTACCGCTTCTGACTTGAATAAATGTGGTTCTTTGCAGCAATTGTGTCCGCCGTCTGATTCTAGATCGTTACAGCCGTTAGTGTATACGTACATTAACATATTAAGGACCCGGTTTGATTCAGTGTGAGGCAATAGGAGGGACCTATTCGCGGCCATTGTTGGAACTAAATTGACATCCAATATATGTTAAGCAGTAAATAAGTGTATTTTGATAGCAATTTGTATTTTGATAATTTAAAAGATGGGTTCAAGTAACAGCAAAATTATGACTTTGATGTCAGCCAACATCCCAATAGCCTGTTTGAACAGATTAATAGACTTTATGGTACTAACTGCTGCAAACATGTTTCATACTGGAAAGAAAATTGTGGGTTTGCACCAAGTGGCTCATTGAGTGTGGGGCACTTAGGGAAGTTAATACAGAAGGTTCAAGAGAGACCTAAAAAGGAATAATATGAAAGCATGCAAGTATTTTGATGACAATAAGGAAGATATGTTGCACAAGGCTCGAAACAGAGCTAATATGCAAAAGAAGGTTAGGCAGGTAGGGTATGGAGAAAATACTAATAAGGTGCCCCAGTGTGTCTCCTTAGCTGATCCTGACCTCGATGCTGCCCCAACAAGACATCGCCCACCAACTGTTGACGAATAACCAGTCACGCTGCTGTTTAACGGTGCCTATTACCTCCCCCGCTCCAGTCAGGCAAACCTGCTCAGCACGCGGCCGCGGACTGAGCCTGTAAACACATGAACGAGTTGGACCGCAGACTGGGCCAGCAGATGCAGGCTGACGCTATGCAGCGGAGATCAGAAAAAAAAACCAACTTGTCCCAGAAAATCCAGTCCGGACTACGAAAACATACAGCACTTATTAATGTGTCACTTATTAATACTAGTAGTCACGAACTGGAAAAGCCTTGTCCATACTAATGCCACATTAATTATATCTCCCTGTTTGTATCCAACGAGTGACAAGTCAAGAGAGAGATGCCAGTTGCACACTGACACAGCTCATAATGTGATCCTTCCGCGACACAGTTGACGCTACTGAAACATGAAAAAATAAGTCCGCATTGCCGTAAAGATGGAGCAGTCTAAGCCAGGGTCTAAACAAACTACGAAACGTAAAGGTGGCGCTGAAAAGCTGAGAGAGAAGAAAAGAAGCTGCAGAGGTTACTCACTGAGTGAACAATATAGGTTTCAGTAGCTTTCCAGTTGTTTTTCCTCTGTATTTTGTCAGGGTCAAGTTGTTAAGTTTGTTAGTTATTTTGTTATGCCACTATGTGGTTTTGTAATCATATTATTGTCCATATGACATATATATATTTACGGCATTTGGCAGACGCCCTTATCCAGAGTGACTTACATTTTTATCTCATTTTTATACAAGCGAGCAATTGAGGGTTAAGGGCCTTGCTCCGGGGCACCTCAGTCATGGCCTCAGGTCTGGGGATCGAACCCACGACCCTCTGGTCACAAGACCAGTTCCCTAACCACCAGGCCATGACTGCCCTAAAAGTGGACTTGGGATTCGAACCTCTGAAGTTCCTGCCCTTTGTTTCCAATTGGGAGCATGCGGCTCAACACGTTGAGCTACCAGAGATAGATATATAGATATATAGAGATAGATAGATAGATAGATAGATAGATAGATAGATAGTTATATAGTGGGCCAGTCTGTCAGGAACTCCCAGGCCACTTTTTTTACCCCAGTCTGCCCCTGACCATGACTGACTTGATCTGGAACGACAGGTCTAGTGAGATTGAATGAAGGACAAAGAAATCTCCATTGTGTCCCATGGGCCATACCCCACATATCTCTAGCTAGCACACTAGACGATCCCGCCTGGAGGAAGGTAGGACATTGGCGTGGATGTTGAGGAAGGACAAAGACTGGGCTCCCACCTCCCAACCAGTGCTGTATTTATATTTTGTAACTCTCTTCAAGTTCAAATTAAAGAGGTTTTATTGTCATTTCAACTACATACAGAATACACAGTGAAACGAAACAACATTCTTCCAGGACCATGGTGCAACATAAAGACACAGTACCGAGAGAACATAAGTGCAACACACTACAAAGTGCAGACAGACAGTACAACACAATATAGACAGTACAGTACACTAGACAGAGTGCAGTTGAGAAGTGGGAGGAAGTTGTTGTAGAGTCTGGCCGTGTTGGACCGGATAGTGCGGTACCTTCTTCCCGATGGGAGGAGGAAGAACAGTTTGTGTGAGAGGTGGGTGGGGTCATCCACAATGCTGGTTGCTTTGCGGATGCAGCGGGTGGTGTAAATATCCATGACGGAGGGGAGAGAGACACCAATGATCCTCTCAACTGTCCTCACTATTCCCTGGAGGGTCTTGCGGTCAGAGACATTGCAGTTCCCAAACCAGGCAGTGATGCAGCTGCTCAGGATGCTCCCTATGGTGCCTCTGTAGAAAATGGTGAGGGTGGGTGGAGGGAAACAGGCCTTTCTCAGCTTCCAGAGGAAGTAAAGACGCTGCTGGGCTTTCTTGGCTATAGAACTAGTGTTCAGGGTCCAGCTGAGGTTCTCCGCTAGGTGGACACCAAGGAACTTGGTGCTCTTAACGATCTCCACAGAGGACCCGTTGATGTTGAGCGGAGAGTGAGAGTGACATGCTCTCCTGAAGTCAACAACCATTTCCTTGGTCTTGTCCATATTCAGGTGAAGGTTGTTGTCTTTACACCAGTCTGTCAGCCGCTGCACCACCTCTCTGTATGCTGACTCGTCGCCTTTGCTGATGAGACCCAGCACTGTTGTATCATCGGCGAACTTAATGATGTGATTGGAACTGTGTTTTGCCACACAGTGATGAGTCAGCAGGGTGAATAGCAGAGGACTCAGAACACTGCCCTGGGGGGCCCCAGTGTTCATTGTGATGGTGCTGGAGGTGCTGTTCCCGATCCGGACTGACTGGGGTTGTCCCAGTCAGGAAGTCCAGGAAGTCTTGCTATCAATATAAATATGTTATAAGACCTTGACTGCTGTGTCATCAATTCCACCACACTGGTTATCAAAGCGAATCACCCGTGAGAACATATGGGATTTTTGGAGCGACATAGTGTAACGGCGCTCGCGCCACGGAGCGAGGAGACGGACACAATCGCTGAGAAGAGCGAGATTTATTGTAGGACATACCATATTCATCGTCGTAGTGGCAGGCAGGGGTCATAACAGGAGAGCCATCAAGGTTGGACAGGTACAGGGGCATAATGACATAGAAAACAACAAACGACAGCAGGGCAACACGAAATCGAGAAACACATAAACGGTCAGACATCCAAAACAACCGACAAGGGACACTCAGGGACTATATATACACAGAACACCAAACATGGATCAGGTGCAAACAATGATGACAGGGGCGTGGTAACAAACGAGGAATCAGAGACAACGAGCTGGGCGGGATAAACAGGCAGAGAATAACAAAACCACGAGGAACAGAGACGTTGGAGTGACAGCGGGGAGAGGGGGCGTAGCCATACGTGACACATAGTGGCCAGAAAAATTGTTCAACCAGACTCTGCATTTCGTAAACTGCTGATAGATTCATTTTGGGATGTGTAAACACCAGTCAGAATCAAAAGACCCATGTATACGGAGATGTCTGTCTGTGTTAGCAACTTCCAATTGTCTTTGTAAATTCATTTCCCCTCCAAGTTGATCATGTTTTCCACAGCGGTTACAAAGGACTCAGTCAGGAATTGTTCAAAGCAGGCTTTTTATGTCATCAGTGCGGGTTACAGCATATTTTGTACATCCTGGGGTCATCCTGATGACATTTTCAGCTGAAAGCCTACCTTGATGCCATGATGCTGCCACACAATGAACTATGATCAGAGCCTCAAAACGTATTATGTACCTAAGCTGCGGGAAAATTTCAGCGTTAATGAAACAATGTTGCAATAATGCGGACGAGGTGAGTAACAGGCTACATAGTGAATGAGGTAAGTAACTGAGACTATGAGTGTGCAGTGAGTGAGTGCAGTGATTTCTTTTCGTGTCACACTGAAGATGCATTTATCTGTAAATACAGGGCGGGGTCAGTCAGCAGCAGCTTTGGGCATGCGCAGTTCATTTGCAGTGTGTACGCGGAGCGGTGTGGGTCTGCTCTGACTGTGAGACTGCGAAAAAATTGCATTCCAAAAAATCTGAATGTTTTTAGTTGAGAGACTGGGTAGAGAAAAATCCCAGCCATTCTAGGTTTCGTTGGGTCAAATAAAACATACCAGCTATAAATACTGAAATTTCTGGAGTACATATACTTTACATACTTTATTTAATATATTATATATTTTATTGCCTTTATAGCCCAGGGGGTTTTTGGGTTGGTTGAACCACTATAGAGTCACCTGTCTGATGGGGTAAATTTGATATCCTAGTTAGATATAACAAGTCCATGGATAATTGTGATAGTGCAGGCGTACTCAACTAAATTTGTCCGCGGTCCAATTTTGGCAGATACCTGTGCCCTGAGGTCCGGTGCGGCGGGGGTGGCGAACGTAAGTTGTTGAGCGGGGGGGTGCGCGAACGGTGGAGGCGTTTATACTTTCGCGAGCGTCACTGCAGTGTTCTCCGAAACGATAGGCGTTTTGTCCGAAACGATGGTAGAAACACCCCTCAAAACAGGGGAGTGAACATTTACCTGACCAATTTTAATGTTGCTATATGTTTCAGGTTTGAAAAGTGCTGGAATTTAGGTTAAAGTACTTTAAAATGTTTGAAATTGTAACTACTTGGTTTCACAACAAATAGCTGTCTGACTGAATAGTTCTCTTGTATTAGGTTAACAAATACGAGCCTCTTGTAATTCCAGGACGAAACATGAGAGGACGTGAAGATTGGGCGTTTTTTAAATAAACAACCATTAAATAATGTGATAAAAAGCGAATTATTTCGAGTATATGTATAAATATTTAACTTAATTATGTTTAACATGCTGGGAAATATTGAAATGGACCTTGAAAGTGACGTACAAGTGCTTTAATTCCACCTTATAAAGGTGTATGAACCCTGAAAACGTGACTTTGTTCATTGCGCTGAAGCGCGGCGCGAAGTTACAAAATTCGAGAGGTGCACGACCTCTCGAACCGACAGCGCGCGAGACACTCGCGCACACGCGGAGCCACAGCGATTACGTCATTTTCGCCGCGCGGACCCTCGCGCCGCTCGCGAAGCGTCAACCAGGCAGGCTTGTTGTTGAGCGGGGTGGCGAACGTAAGTTGTTGAGCGGGGGTGGCAAACGTAACACTCGCGACGGAGTGTTTTGTCAATAGCCCTGAAATAAATGCTACGGTTTTGTTTTGGTCCGTATCCAGTTAATCAGGAATGAGATTGGGTCCGGACAGGACTGCGTTCGGGTCCGGATCCGGACCGCGGTCCGCCAGTTGAGTACCCCTGTGATAGTGTTTTCTATGTTGAGTTGCCGTAATAACCTGAGGTAATATATAGTGTGGTGGAAATTTAAATATTTTCCTTGATGCTATGCTTTATTAGTATATGTTAATCATAATAGTCACATAGTTCCTCCAGCTGACGCCAGCTGGTCTCCTAGTCTCAACATGGAAGTGGCCATGTCGTCTCTCGGACCATCACAAGACTAGCAAGTGTGGATGGGGCGTGTGAGGGGAGAGGCCAATATACATTTGTCAAATCATGCGTGATTTACGTTATGTTCATCCAATCATATGCTTTAATGACCTCTTGTTCACCTCGTGAACACCTTGGGTGCTTATGAACTAAAGTATAAGAGATGAGAGTTCCCAGGGGGGAATTAGCTCTCTGTGGCAGACGCCTTGTGCGTTTGTAACGGGTCTCTGGAAATAATCCATACTTGCTTAATTAATCCATACTTGCTTAATAAATCCATACTTGCTTAATACATTTATTTTACTCTATTGTCTTACCCAACTGCTTCTGACTTTTATTGTGCTTACCATTTAAGGGTTATAGAATTTCAACCACAATAGTCCCGTAAATACTAAGCCATTGCTTACAGCTCATTACAAACTCACCTAACTCATATAGTCTAGAGTTAAGGGGGCGCTACACAAACTTCATGTGGCCTTCAGATTAGCTCAAGAACAGTGCGCAGAGAGCTTAATGGTATGGGTTTCCATGGTCAAGCAGCTGTATCCAAGCCATACATTACCAAGTGCAAAGCAAAGCGCCGGATGCAGTGGTGTAAAGCACTCCGCCACTGGATTCTAGAGCAGTGGAGGCGTGTTCTTTGGAGTGATGAATCACGCTTCTCCATCTGGCAATCTGATGGACGAGTCTGGGTTTGGTGGTTGCCAGGAGAACGGTACTTGTCTGACTGCATTGTGCCAAGTGTAAAGTTTGGAGGAGGGGGTATTATGGTGTGGGGTTGTTTTTCAGGAGCTGGGCTTGGCCCCTTAGTTCCAGTGAAATGAACTCTGAATGCTTCAGCATACCAAGATATTTTGGACAATTCATGTGGGAACAATTTGGAGCTGGCCCCTTCCTCTTCTAACATGACATGACATAACATAACATAACATGAAGCAAGGTCCATAAAGACATGGATGGCAAAGTCTGGTGTGGATGAACTTGACTGGCCTGCACAGAGTCCTGACCTCAACAACTTTTGGATGAATTAGAGCAGAGACTGAGAGCCAGGCCTTCTCGACCAACATCAGTATGTGATGTGATCCCCATAAACACACTCCTAAACCTTGTGGACAGCCTTTCCAGAAGAGTTGAAGCTGTTCTAGCTGCAAAGGGTGGACCAACTTCAAATTGAACCCTATGGTTTAGGAATGGGATGGGAGATTTTTGAGAAATTGATGTCCTAATTCAGCATATTTGACATGAGTGCTTTAATTTGCCTAAATGCATTATGAACCTAAAATGGATTTATGAGGATATGGTACAGTGAAATCTGTCCAAACTTATTGTGATGATAGCTAAGGGTTCATAATCTTATGCACCAGTGGAATTGTTTTGGCATTATGGGAGATTTCTGAGAAATTGATGTCCTAATTCAGCCCTATTTGACATTTAAGACTTCAATGTGGATTTTTGAAAAATGGTACAGCAGAATCTGTCTAGATTTGCACCGGGGATAAACAAAGGCTACCCACTCTTGAGTGGTAGCAGAATTTTTTTGGCATTATGGGAAAATTCAGACAAATAGGAAACCACAGTCACAGTCACAGAATTAAACAGGCATTTAAACATCATTACAAATACAAGGACTAGATCTTTTAAAAGCATGTATAGTCATGGAGTAAACCCCTGCCCTGAACATTTGCAGTATTGCAATATGCCATTATTGCTGGTAGTCCAATAAACTTCAGACAAACATTAAAACTATTTTGTTTAGTGTTTATTAAGCAATTGAAATACATTACTTGTGTTTGTTTCATGATGGAAGTAAATTTGTTAAATCAAATAAAGTAATTATTAATATAGAAAAAGCTCTTTAAATAATAGCAAAGTGTTTCTCTGTGCTTAGACAGCCTTAGTATGCGGTGAGCAGCGAAATACCGTAAAATGAAACATATAGGCGCAATAGGATTTAAAGCGCGGATGAATCGCAAAAGCGCGGATAGCTTGACCGCAGTCGTAGACCGACGCAGAAGTAAAACGGGAAACACGACCACCATTCATAAAGTAGTATCTATCTTTAATACACTACTGTTGTATAAAGCTTAACGATAAATACGTCTGTTACCTTTACATTTGAGTGAATGTTTTTGGGTTTTTTTGAGAGAGTATCTAGCAAAATATAGGAGACTTTGTAAACAACTATTGCGTCTTTTTTTTAGGTTGTGGTTACGTAAATTTGCTGGTATTACCGTTCTTTCCATTAATTCGATCAACTTTCCAACATGAACCCATCTAATGCGTGCAAGAATAGCCTTATACAAATTAATCCAAAACTACGAAAATGATTGGATACATATATGCAACTATGAGTTATAACTACTAGTTTCTAATAGATGCGTTTTCCCAAAAGGGAGATACGTGATTAGTTATCGAAAGTTAAAACAAACATGACATACCTTCCATTTTTCTTCTACACGTCGGTTATCGTCTCGTAAATCCAAAAATAATCATTAACGTCCCTGCAGTGGACTTTCTTGCACGGGTTTTACTACATTTCAGTCCCACCCCTCACGACGTAATTTGACACCGATTACATCTGGAACTACTACAGCTCACTGACATCACTATGCATGTTATTTTTCCAGATTGGCTTTAAGGGAATTTTAAAAGATTTAGTGAAACAATCTGCATCGGTGTTGCTGTTTCTCATAGACAGTCATTTATTGCTAACAGAGTGGTGTAACTTTTATAATGAGCAATCGCACAGTACAGCGGTAAAAAAATTAAACATGTTTTTAATTACTAATTTTATATGTGTCTACCCCCAGGTAGACCTTCTTTTCCTTTTTGTTCCCTGCCATCAAATCCTGTCTGTGTCGTCGAGCGGCTGAATAGGGGAAACTAATGCCCGACGCGTTAGAGCATTTGAACGTAAATCCAAGCTTCAGTTAGCGTTGCTTTATTTTGTATCAAATCAAGTATTTCAGCATTATAAACATCAGCGTCCACAGACCTCCACAATCCACAAACGACATACAATCCAGATGCAAGCAGTAATTCATAGGCAACGTTCACGTCCGCAACTTACAGCATTTAAACGGTCAGCAAAAGTAGGCTTCCCCCATCACCCACTCACTACCCCCTCTCACCTAGCAAATGCACAGGCGATATTACAAATCATTACCGCCAGCCATAACAGCTGAACGTTATGGTGTGATTTTTGTTTCAATAGTTCCACAAAAGCAAAAGTAAATCCAAGAGCAGAAAGTATATGTTATGAATGCAAAACAGAAAAAAATATATCAAAAGTATATATATATAAATCTTCGTTTTTTGCTTCTGACTTTTGGAACACATTTCACGTGTGGGAGGGTCTTAGATGAAGGCGTTCCTCTGCAATCTCCATTGGTCACTGATTCCGGACTGACCAGGGACTGATTGAAGATCCTAGTAAAGATCCCAGCCAGTTTACATTTACATTTCTCAATTTATACAAGTGAGCAATTGAGGGTTAAGGGCCTTGCTCAGGGGCACCTCAGTCATGGCCTCAGGTCTGGGAATCGAACCCACGATCCTCCGGTCACAAGACCAGCTGCTCCCCGGTGCTGGGCTAGGGCTGCCCACCGCTCTGGGCACGTGTGATCCACAGCTCCCTAGTAATCACTAGTGTGTGTGTGTTCTAACTGCACAGATGGGTTAAATGCTATATTTCAGATGCAATGTGATTGTTCCCAGGGATGCTCCACATTCTGAAATATATGTAGATATCTTAGTTGGATGCATTACTGTCATAGCCTCACTTTAATGTCACTTTAAGTAAAAACTGGCACATCTCACACCACTCTCCCCAAAACATTTATAATAAGCAGCAATTCCAAGTTATGGTTCCATTAGAGGCAATAAAAACATGCTTTGATATGTCACTCATGTAATCTCTCGTCCAGGTTAAAATTGCTCGAGCAGAATCTACGGTGGCCAAGATCCATCACGCTACAAAAGAAACGTGCTGCAAATATACAAAGCAAATTCATCATCAAAATGACAATGTGTATGTTACATTTCAGAAATGCACCGCAAATTCAGAAACATGGCAAATCCTGTCACAATACAATGAAAGTGGGCCACAACACTACACATTTCTGTAACAGATTAATGATTACTGACACCTGGATTGTGGAGTCCTTAACTAATTTTATTAAACTAAGCAAGCTTGACCACAACAGGAGTACTAACAAATGATGCAGCTGTCACGGTACAGCCCCGTGCACCTCCCTTTGAGCGTGTGTAGGTGTAGTCTTCGTCTGGTTATGTCCATATGTGCATTTCCTTGAGCGTGGTTCAGTGTGCGTGTGTTAATCCATCACATCTGTGGCTTGTTCGTCATCACTCATTTATGTGAGTCTGCTATATGTTCAGTGTTGGCTATAAAAGCCTTATTGTTTATTAAAATGATTACGTGTTCTATGACTACTCTTCTCTGCATCCTGCCTTCCTCACATGTTACAGAAATACAAGCCATGGAGGATGCCTGGCTACAAGTGCAGCGCAAAGGGAGGTAAGCCAAGGAACAAAAAGGGCAAGTGCCATCGTGGACTTTTCCCCCTGCACCTCAGAATTGTGCTCGTCGTTGCCTCAGAGATGCAGACAGACGTCATCTGTGCGTCCCTACTTCACTCACTTGTGAGGCCGAGGAAGAGGTGGGGGAGTTTTAAATTGACCTCGCACAAGAGACATGGAGGAATAAACTCCACCAGCCAGCGAGGGATTCCTCCCCAGGGCCAGTGCCAGACGAGTGCTGTAAAATAGGGGGAACATGTCAGCCCCCCTCCATCTGTGTATTTGGCGGGAACAGAGTACCATGAGGGGGAAGACATCAGCCCACCCCCATTGGAGTACTCTGCTGAGATGGTGAAGTATCTGGGTGGGGCTTCCAGTCTTCCTCCTTCGGAGTACTCCTTGGAGGAGGCAGAGAAGGGGGAGATTATGGAGTGATGGCAGCACCATCAAGGACGCGAGTATCCTGAGCTATGGCTCCTCGGAGGCGTGGTCTGGGCCTGGGGGTCACTGTGTGCTACTGTGCTTGTCTAACATCTTATTCCCTGTTCTTCCCAGGGAGGGTGTTCTGATCTGTTTTTTGGCGGACTCCCTCGCAGGGGACGGCAACTCCCAATGGCAAATGATTATGGTGATGCCATTGGTGTGGGCCGGGGCTTTTTCAGCTGCACGGGGCACTGCCAGAGTTGCCCTTGGTGGGGGAGGTCTGTCACAGGACAGCCCTGGGTCCCTCCCTGGGTCATCACTTTGGTTCTTCTATGTAATGTGCATTTACGCAATGTCCCTTGCTCGTCTTAGCTCGAGTCTACACATGTGCATCTGCTATATGTTGTGTCGACTGAAACACTACTTGAACGGTAAAAGCCTTATTATTTATTAAAATGACTACATGCCAGATTATTAGTGAATATTTTGTTAGTGAATATTTTGATTGCATATACTTTTGGACATCATAGAAAAAGGAAAGGTTTACTTTAGCTGGAGTTTATGTTGAATTGTTTGGGTAGAATGCTAAACCGATAGTTAGCTAAGAAGAGCAATGAAGGGCTACGAAGGACACAGTTGCATTTGTGAGTATGAATAAACAGTTGTGAATAAGAGAATGCATACTAAATATTAGAATATAAACAATGTTTGAACATTTAAGTACTATAGTACTTTCCTCAGCATCATTTAGCTCTTGGCATGGTTAGCTTAGCTAGCCTCTTGGAAGCTGTATCATACATGGGTTAGACAATGAAACTGAAACACCTGGTTTTAGACCACAATAATTTATTAGTATGATGTAGGGCCTCCTTTTGCAGCCAATACAGCATCAGTTTGTCTTGGCAATGACATATACAAATCATGCACAGTGGTCAGAGGGATTTTAAGCCATCCTTCTTGCAGGATAGTGGCCAGGTCACTACGTGATGCTGGTGGAGGAAAAAATTTCCTGATTCACTCCTCCAAAACACCCCAAAGTGTCTCAATAATATTTAGATCTGGTGACTGTGCAGACCATGGGAGATGTTCAACTTCACTTTCATGTTCATCAAACCAATCTTTCACCAGTCTTGCTGTGTGTATTAGTGCATTGTCATCCTGATATACGGCCCCGCCTTCAGGATACAATGTTTGAACCATTGGATGCACATGGTCCTCCAGAATGGTTCGGTAGTCCTTAGAAGTCCTTGGAAGCCCATCTAGCACAAGTATTGGGCCAAGGGAATGCCATGATATGGCAGCCCAAACCATCACTGATCCACCCCTATGCTTGACTCTGGGCGTGCAACAGTCTGGGAGGTACACTTTGGGGCTTCCCCACACCGTAACTCTCCCAGATGTGGGAAAAACAGTAAAAGGTGGGCTCATCAGAGAAGAATACCTGTTTCCCATTGTTCACAGTCCAAGATTTGCACTCCTTGCACCATTGAAACGGACGTTTGGCATTGGCATGAGTGACCAAAGGTTTGGCTATAGCAGCCCAGCCATGTGTATTGACCCTGTGGACCTCCCAACGGACAGTTTTGGTGGAAACAGCAGAGTTGAGGTGCACATCTACAGTGGTATGAAAACGTGTTTGCAACCCTTCCTAATTTCCTTCTATGTTTGTCACACTTCAATGTTTCAGAACATGAAACCAATTTAAATATTGGTCAGAGACAACACAAGTAAGCACAAAATGCTATTTTTAAATGAAAATGTTTATTATTAAAGGAGAAAAATAATCCAAACCTACATGGCCCTGTGTGAAAAAGTTATTGCCCCTTTTTCAAACATACCGTTACTGTGGTTTCTGATACTTGAGTACACTGTCTCTAGCCACACCCAGGCCTGATTATTACAACACCTGTTTTCAATCAAGACATCACTTAAATAGGACCTGCCTGACAAAGTGAAGTCCATCAAAAGATCCTTAAAAGCTATGCATCATGCTGAGATCCAAAGAAATTCAGGAACAATTGAGAAAGAAGGTAATTGAGATCTATCAGTCTAGAAAGGGTTATAAAGCCATTTCCAAAACTTTGGGAATCCAGTGAACCACAGTGAGAGCCATTGTCCACAAATGGTGAAGACATGGAACAGTGGTGAACCTTCCCAGGAATGGTCGGTCGCCCAAAATTACCGCAAGAGCGCAGCGACAACTCGTCCAAGAGGTCACAAAAGACCCCACAACAATATCCAAAGAACTGCGGGCCTCACTTGCCTCAGTTAAGATCAGTGTTCATGCCTCCATCATAAGAAAGAGACTGGCAGAGTTCCTAGATGAAAACCACTGCTGAGCAAAAATAACATTAAAGCTTGTCTCAATTTTTCTGGAACAGATCTTGATGATCCCCAAGACTTTTTGGAAATCATTCTGTGGACCGATGAGACAAAAGTTGAACTCTTTGGAAAGTGTGTGTCCCAGTACATCCAGCGTAAAAGAAACACTGAATTCCAGAAAAGGAACATTATACCAACAGTACAATATGGTGGTGGTGGTGTGGTGGTCCAGGGCTGTTATATGGTGGTGGTGGTGTGGTGGTCCAGGGCTGTTTTGCTGCGTCAGGGCCTGGAAGAAAAATCCTGACTGAGAATCTGACTGAGAATCAGAGTCTGACTGACTGTCAGACCATCTGTTCGTGACCTCAAGCTGAAACAAACTTGGGTTCTGCAGGAGGACAAGTGCACCTCTGAATAACTGAAGAAAAACAAAATGAAGACTTTGGAGTGGCCTAGTCAAAGTCCTGACCTCAATCCAATTGAGATGTTGTGGCATAAACCTAAAAAGGCTGTTCATGCTTGAAAACCCTCCAATATCGCTGAATTACAACAATTCTGCAAAGATTAGTGGGCCAAAATTTCTCCACAATGCTGTAAAAGACTCATTGCAAGTTATCACAAATGCTTGGTTGCAGTTGTTGCTGCTAAGGGTAGTCCGACCAGCTATTAGGTTTAGGTTGCAATCAGTTTTTCACACAGGGCCATGTAGGTTTGAATTTTTTTTTCTCCCTTAATAATAAACACCTTCATTTAAAAATAGCATTTAATGTTTATCTGTGTTGTCTTTGACTAATATCTTTTTCTTTTAAAACGAAATAATAGTGGCCAGTGTTAGTTTCATAATACTTTTGCAGTATATAATTTACCTGTTAATGTAGCATTTATTCTCTGGAAAATATGATGGGGGTGGTGCCTCAGCGCCTACTATTGACGAGCTGCGACTGATAGAATCAAATAATTGAACAGTGAGGGATGATAGTCAGTGAAATTCATTAAGTTTAATGTTACACTAAAACTCCATTTTACAGATTTAGCACCTACATACTTGTAGCATCATGGACATTACATAAAAATGAAACTGATTGTTATGTAATTATGTAAATTAACTCAATTGATGAAATACATTTTTAAACAGCTTGCAAGTCTGTGCTCTCTCACTCGGGAGCTTGGGGTGTGTGCACAGCAATGACAGGCTGAAAGATGGAACACACGACAGTACAATTATGAAGCATCACACCTGATCTTTAACTGCTGTGAAATCTGGAATAGCAAATGTACTTTTAGTGTATGCTTACTCTGGTCCGCGGGGAGCAGCACGGAATTACTTTGCAGCAGAACACAGCCAAGGTAACAGAGAGAGCAATTTGAGTCAGTTGTACCAGCATTTCCACTCCCATGGCATGGTCAAATATGGCCTACAGGGGAAGTACATTTTAAAAATGGATCTGGTTTGTTGTGTTGCAAGATATAGGGACCCATTTTGTTTATAGAGCCTATGCTTATTAATTTCACAGACCAACTATGAGCCATAACCTTAATTACTAACCCTAAATCTGTTGATTATATGAAGAAGCATAAATCCTGTCATTTGAACAGTGTGGCAACTCACCTGTCAGTTCTTATGGACTGTTGCCCAGATCACAGAGACCTGGCAAATTTCCAGTAACTGCAACATTTCCACTAAATTTCCAGAATATTTAACTGTCTTAGCATACACATTTGAAAAGGTTTACACAGAAGGTAAAATCCAGGTCATCACCTGAAATCTTCTACACATCTTCATGTCCAAAGTGATATTTGGAAAGTCCATCCAACACGTGGATGTGACATGGTACATTTGCAGTAGCCTCATGCTGCTGTTAAATGATATCAGTGACGTGACAGACATCACAACCTGCACTCCCAAACAGGCCTTCAACTGTTAGGAAATAAAAACACGCATGCACACAGACAGTAACACACACATTAAAATATTGTTTGAATATTGCTGTGAAAGCATTCTAAATAGTGACATATATGTGTCAAGTGTCTATGTGATGTGTCGGTGTGTCCTTACTGTAGGAAGATGGAGATTCTGAGCGACTATTGCCACACTACCAGCTATTAAACCCTGCAGGATGGAAAACAAATACACACTACAAATAAGCAGTGATAGATTAGTTACCTTGAAGAATTAATCCAATTTCTGATTACTGATTACTACTTTTAAAAGTAACTTAGATAATGTACTGATTACTTGATTTAAAAGTAACCAATTAGATTACAAGTTACTTTATTAGTTACATTCAGCAGCTGCTGACGACAAAATTATTGGAAGTACATTAACAGTAACAATGTATCATCCTGACATTGTGTTTGTGTCAGCTGTGGTGGCTGGTGCTAAATGTCTTGAGGGGGATGCAAACAAACAAAAATCAAAATTCATTAAAAAAATCAAAACAAGTCTTGAAAAAGGCAACACGCATATCCAGGCCTTATCCAAGCTCTTACTCTCATCATGGCCCTGCAAAGCCAGCTCAAAGGCTCCACAAGATTATTATTAACTGCTCAGAAATGAACACTCATCACATTTCCACTTCTAACAAGAGCAGGATGTTATCTGCACTTGACCCTG
Organism: Brachyhypopomus gauderio; assembly: GCF_052324685.1. Taxonomy (NCBI): domain Eukaryota; kingdom Metazoa; phylum Chordata; class Actinopteri; order Gymnotiformes; family Hypopomidae; genus Brachyhypopomus; species Brachyhypopomus gauderio. Next base: position 12,557,412 of record NC_135224.1, on the reverse strand, counting down.
GTACTAGGGGGAAATTATCTGGATTTACCTTCTGTGTAAACCTTTTCAAATGTGTATGCCAAGACAGTTGAATATTCTGGAAATGCAGTGGAAATGTTGCAGTCAGGTAAATGTTGCTTTATCTGTTTTTGCAGGGGTATTTCTTTACACTACCACATATAATTTCGGAGAACATTGCAAAGAATGACGCGTCAAGTATAAACGCTTCTGCCATTCTCAAAGGTTTGTGCGCAGTGTGAATAGTAGAGTGATACGGTCAAGAATAATGCGGCCTTAATTGGTGCATAGGTCAGACATCACTCCCCGAGTGATTAAGTAATTGTTAAAAATTCAATAATCATATAAAATTATTTAAAAATATATAAAAGTGGTCACATTAGAGTAATGCGTCACTATGTAACTTGTTACTGACCACTGCAAATCAGATATCGGGAAACTGCATTTAACAACTGCAAGAGAACTATAGACTAAGATCTGGGATGAGGCCAGATTAAATTGAGATTTAATACTTACTAATAAAGTAAGATTTCCGATGAAAAATTCTGACTTCAGCTCATTTTCATAAGTGGCAAGTCTGGTGCTCAAGACAAAGAGACTCAGCATAATCTGTGTAATCTTTGGAGAAGAGAATAACAGATAACACCATTCTACATTGTGAAGAAACATTTAAAACATTAAAAAGTCTAAAGTGACCCTCATAGACAGATTTCATCTACGCACTCCTAAAACTTTAGGTTCTGCCTCCAGGTACTTGTTTTTTTGGCACGGGATTTTCTGAAAGGCGACCTCCACTAGGACACCTGTTTCAGGGGTGGAGCTTTGGTTTGGGGGTCCAGCACCACAGGCAGCAGTGTCAATAATCTCCACCTCACCTTCTTCTGTGAAATATAAAATCAAAGCCAATGAGCTAACCCTAACCCAGTCAGTATTGGTGCACTCGTGTAGAAATTGTAACATGGGGAATTCAGTGTCACCCCAATGAATCTCCAGGTAACAATAGTACACCCAGGGTTGCCAACTTTTGAAGATCGCTTGGAGTGAGATTTGAACCTGGAGGAAGTGGCGAGTGTAAATTGTTAACGGGGGCTGGGGGGGCGCCAGAGCGAATTAGTAACTCATTGAGTCATATATGGATCAGAGGTAAATAAACTAGATATTTTTTTTTCGGCGTGAGATATCGGAAGTGTGGTGTGAGAGCATGTGAAATTGGAGTTGGCAACCCTGGTACACAGTGATTCCACAATAACAGAAAAAAATGAAAAAAATAATCCTAACCGTTTATTAGTCTATATTTAAACATTTTATCCAAAGGGCCAGAAATACCATTCATAATGACAGTATCTTACAGAGCTTGCTTACAATGAAACTTGATATTTTCGTATAAAATAATGTAACGAAACATTCTTGTTTAAGTACATTTATGCAATTAAGAGACGATAAAATGTAAATACAAACATCAGTCATCTTTTGGCTCGTGGACACCAACAAAAGAAGAAAAAAAAGCGCATCAGCGTAGTTTCCGTAGCATTCGTAAAGCGCTCGTGTCTGTGAACAGAAACTGCAAAATAGAGCCGTCTGTGGTCACAAAACTCGACGGTCACAGAATCTGGTGCAACACCGGCAACGGGCTTTACCGTGAGGTTTTCATTTTAATATGCGAACCCAAGTGCACGCAAAACAAACAATCGAGACCTCCGCAAAACGACTGCGGGAAACGAGCTCAAATACAACGCCGCCGTAAACAAACTGCTGGGGAAAATCCAGAGAGAATAAAAATCTCACGGAAAACTCAATGTGAAAACAAATAACAATAACAACAACCAAACTGAAGACGCCACTGTCGTGGTAAGTAACCGAAAAACCCTTCCCCCACGTAACCAAAAAAAAAAACAGCAATGGAAAACATGATGACCAAGAAGGCACAGGAGTGAAACCACTCGATGGAGTAGGGACAGGGAAACTTCTCCCAACGGAGAAACAGGTGACAGGAGATACTGTGGTGATGAGACACCATAGGCAAAACAATCCCGACTTGAGTACAGTTGGACACCACACGATACCAACAGTGTACATTTGCTATATCTACAGACCATTTAGCAATTAATTATAACCTTTGTATAAACTTTTATTGTAAAACTCAGTTTACATGCTACTGTGAAACAGAACCCCCGCGTTCCGCCATGTTTGAAAACGCTGGGAAGCTGGTGGGGTGGGCGTGGCTTGGTCCCAGAGGCGGTCTCAGAGCTCTGTGTCAGTCCGGAATCAGTGACCAATGGAGATTGCAGAGAAACGCCTTCATCTAAGACCCTCCCATATGTGAAATGTGTTCCAAAAGTCAGAAGCAAAAAACGAAGCAGAAGCAAAGAGAGATTCCAGAAGCAAAAGACCTTACTGGGAAAATCCAAAAAAACAAAACCAATGGAACCAAAAACTTGTCAAAATGCAAACGAAAATAAGTTTCAAATAACCAATTATATTTAAAATATATAATTTTGATATATTTTTTTCTGTTTTGCATTTATAACATATACTTTCTGCTCTTGGATTTACTTTTGCTTTTGTGGAACTATTGAAACAAAAATCACTCCATAATCACCGCTTTTGCGGGAGCTGACTCGTGGGCTCCCCCCAGTGGCCGCAAGTGGAGCATATGGAGCAAGTGGAAATATTGCTAATGCTATATTGAAAAATACTTTAGTTTGCAGAAGAACAAGGAAAAGAACAGCACTGAAAACACTTGTAAAGGACATGGTTATCAATACTGTTGCATTAAGGTTAAACGTTAAATATATCATTTGGGGGAGTCTGTGAAAATGACCCTTACCTTTAATGACCTTAAATAATGGTCATTAAATAATGATAATAATGATATATATATATATATATATATATATATATATATATATATATATACACTATATTTAATATAACTGTCTGAATTGGAGTTGTCAAGTGATAAATTAAATCTAATGCTCGTCAACCTGCTGCGAGTTCTTTTTTCGAAAAGGAGATACATGATTAGGTATGTAAAGTAAAAAAAAACATAACACACCTGTCATCTTCGCTATGTCTGCATCTAAATGTCGGTCAGCGTTTCGTAAACTGAAGACACGAACTTTTTATTTCCGTGTAGTGGGTTTTCTTGAATTTGCTATTTTCAGTCCCACCCCTCACGACGTAATTTGACATCGATTATACATGAAACGTCCCGGGGTTTCAAACCCAGACCTATAGACAAAACAAAACATGATTTCATATACTACAAATTAATGACATATTGATGAATTTGAAAAGACTGTTTAAAATATTTTGTATATTCAACACATAACCTATTTGGAATACATATTTCACCTAAGAAGGAGACATTAAAAATAAGGGAGCTTGTGGACTTTTTAACTGGGCAGCTAATTACGCAACCGTTTTCTGTTCAAACATTACTTTTACACAAGGCAGGGTTAAAGTTGACCGAGCAACAAAAAATCTTCCACTCTTCATCACGTAACACGGCGTGAGTGACTGTGTTTAAAGTAGTGGAAAGTATTAACGACAAATAACCAGTGGGAGTCCATGTGAATGAAAATCTCCACATATGCATGTTAAATACAACCAATTATATATGCCTACTTATATTTACCTGACCTTTCTCTTTTTTCCAACAATTTTCCTTGATTCATGATGTTTGTGTGGCGGCCATATTTTTAATTTCTTTGTTAAAGGCTGTAGATGTGCGTGCTTGTACTTAAAGAATACAAGAATTTAGAGAGAATGTGTTGGCATTACCCCATGATGCCAGTGAGAATGAGAGACAGTAGTGATGATGGGGAGAGTATATAAAGTGGAAAGCACTGTCATGGAGGCAGGCAGTGGAGGTGGGCAGTCATGGCCAGGCGGTTAGGGAACTGGTCTTGTGACTGGAGGGTTGCAGGTTCGATTCCCAGACCTGAGGCCATGACTGAGGTGCTCCTGAGCAATGCCCTTAACCATCAATTGCTCACTTGTATAAAAATGAGATAAAAATGTAAGTCACTCTGGATAAGGGCGTCTGCCAAATGCCATGAATGTAAATGTAAATGAATGAGGTGAGTCAGATGTTCACTGTCAGGTAGAGGGTTAGTGCAGATGTAGTGGTGCCTCGGCACCACTACGGGTGCTGCAGCCATGCCGCGTCATGGGTTGCGTCATCACGCTGCTCGGGCATCTTACGTAGGGCTGGGCTTTAAATTCAGGGCGCCGACACTGTCAGATGCACGTTCTGGCTGCTCTACGCCGTTCTGTCCGGTCATCGGCATTAGTTTGCTGTGTTATCTGTGGGCAATTTCTGCTGAGGCTGTGTTGGGCTCGTTTAAACTACACTTTTCTGGAGGTACGTAAATTGCTTTCTCCGGGCATTGAAGGCTAGGTTAGTTATCACTTGCTAACGCTAGCGTTATGTGTGTTCAGGTGATTCACTCAGTGGCCGGCTTTCTGCCGTGGCTTTGAGAAGTTCTTGTGTCCTGCGCTACGCGCTGGTAACCCATTACAGTGGGTTATCTCATTCGTGGGCTCCTCGTGGTTTGGTAGGTGATCACTTGGTCACGTATTCGCTAAATGCTACCGTTTATAGCGTCGAGGCTAACGTTTCATCCTCCCTTGTAGGCTCCATATTTGTGCCTGTTAACCCCGAGACTAGCACTCGGGTTGGGCGTCTAGTCACACTGGATTGGGGTAAGTAGCGTTTTAATATCGCCGCACCAGGCGTAGTAATTATGGAGGGGTTGGCTAATCTGGTCGCTTGGTTTGTTATAGGTTACCGGGTGGTTCCAGCTTCTCTCTCTCTACCGGACCTACCATCAGCCGCGCGGTGCTGGGCTTCGCTCCGGCTGTTGTTCTGCTGCTAGTTTTATGTGTTTATTATAGTGCACTCGCACATGGTGTTGACCCCGCCAACGGCGGCATTACGGTGAGCGGGGCCGAGTGCCAGTTTGGAAGCCCAGCCTATGCTCAGGACCAGTGGTGCCGTGAAGGTTGGGGGTCGTCGGCCGTGGCGGGTTCCAGGGGGCACCATGAAGTTGATCTCCGCTACTTGCCCAGAGTATTATTCTGAACATGGCACGCTTTTCGAGCCCACTGACCAGGGGTTGCCAGGGGGGCTGTTGATTTCTCCAGCCCTTGTGCAAGTGATGCGTGGGTCAGTGCAGGTCCCCGTAGTTAACGTTGGTTGTACGGATGTTGTGCTTTATCCCCGTACCAGGCTTGGACTGCTGAGCACGGTGTCCATTGTTAGTTTGCCACGGGATGTGGTGGAGGTTCATTCGGTTACTGCGAACCCGAGTTCTCCCTCTCCTGCCCTGTCAGTGGAAGAACGAATAGGGGCCGTGGATTTGTCACCTCTATCGGCCGAGGAGCAGGCAGAGGTTCGTGCATTGCTTGTGAAGTATTCTTCAGTTTTCTCCGCCCATGAGGGAGACCTGGGTTGTACTACCCTAATTTCTCATGAGATCCCACTGCTAGATCAGACTCCGGTTCGGCAGAGATATCGCCGCATTGCCTCCTCTGACTATGAGGCCGTAAAAACTCATATCAATCAGCTTCTCCAGGCGAGGGTCATCAGAGAGAGCAGTAGTCCCTTTGCTTCTCCTTTGGTTCTCGTAAGGAAAAAGGATGGAAGCTTACGGCTTTGTGTGGATTACCGCCTGTTAAATGCGAGGACTCGGAAGGATGCTTTCCCTCTCCCTCGGATTGAGGAGACGTTGGACATGTTGGCTGGATCCCGCTGGTTTTTCACCATGGATCTAGCCAGCGGGTACAATCAAGTCCCAGTGTCTGAGGGTGACCGGGCCAAGACGGCCTTTTGTACACCGTTTGGGCTGTTTGAATGGAACAGAATGCCATTTGGTCTTTGTAATGCGCCAAGCACGTTCCAAAGATTGATGCAACGAATGTTCGGTGACCAGCAGTGTCAGTCTGTCCTTCTGTATCTTGACGATATTGTGATCTTTTCGTCCACAGTAGCGCAACATTTACAACGTTTGGAGATGGTCTTGACCCGGTTACAGGCCGAGGGACTGAAGGCCAAGCTAGGGAAGTGTACGTTCTTCAAACCAGAGGTTTGTTACTTGGGGCATGTGATTTCTCAGCAGGGGGTCTCTACTGAACCTGGCAAGGTGGAAGCAGTTTCCAAATGGCGGCGACCCACCAATGTGTCTGAGTTACGTTCGTTCCTTGGCTTTGCCAGTTATTATCGGCGGTTTGTCGAAGGCTTTGCAAAATGGGCAGCGCCATTGCATCGTCTGGTAGCAGCATTAAGTTGGAGCCGATCCCGACGGGCCGTGGGGCAGCCATTTCAGGAGGCCTGGTCGGAGGAGTGTGAAGCCAGCTTTGAAGGGCTTAAAAACAAGCTGGTCACTGCGCCAGTGTTGGCGTACGCAGACTTCAGCCGACCCTTCATCCTGGAAGTAGATGCCAGCTATAGTGGCTTGGGTGCAGTACTCTCTCAGGAGGTGGAAGGTAAGGTTCGGCCTGTGGCATACGCCAGTAGGACCTTAAGACCAACAGAGAGAAACATGAGCAATTACAGTTCAATGAAGCTGGAGTTTCTTGCCCTGAAATGGGCAATTACAGAGAAGTTCAGGGAGTACCTAATGGGACAGAAGTGTTTGGTTTACACCGACAATAACCCATTGAGCCATCTCACCTCGGCGAAGCTAGGGGCCGTGGAGCATCGATGGGCCGCGCAGCTAGCATCGTTCGATTTCGAACTGAGGTACCGATCGGGGAGGTCCAACCGTAATGCCGACGCCCTTTCGCGGCAATACCAACCTGAGGGGGAGGGTGTAGGTGATCTGGCCTTGAGTATTGCGGTCCCTAGGGCGCTGCAACAGGTAGCCGCTAGTGAAGATCGCATCACCGCTTCTCAGTTGGTGGTCTCTGTATTGCCATCTCATTCTTCCCCAGATTTGTGTGCGTTACAGGCCAGTGACCCCATCATTCAGTCAGTTCTGGTCTTCTGGAAGGAAGGACGGCGGCCCACTCGTGAGGAAAGGGGGACCCTTTCACCCTTGGCGCTTCTCCTGCTGCGCCAGTGGGATCGGTTGATTGAAAATAAAGGTGTGCTTTATCGTCGTGTCTGGCACCCCAGTGGTCGTGAGGAGTGCCGTCAGCTGATCCTACCAGCTGAGTTGCGGGCAGAGGTTTTGAGAGAACTTCACCAACAGCATGGCCACCAAGGGGCCAACCGTACCCTTGAGTTGGTCCGGCAGCGGTGCTATTGGCCACGAATGTCTGCAGAGGTGCGCCAGTGGTGTGAAGAGTGCCCTAGATGTCAGGTAGCCAAAGAGACGGCCCCGTCGGCCGCCACGTACATGGGACATCTGTTGGCATCTCGGCCTAACGAAACCGTTGCTATTGATTTCACAGTTTTGGAGCCTTCGACCGGGGGGGTGGAGAACGTCTTGGTGATTACTGATGTTTTTAGTAAGTACTCCATAGCAGTCCCCACCCGGGATCAGCGGGCTCCAACCGTTGCCCAGGTCTTGATTACCGAGTGGTTTTATAGGTTCGGTATCCCTAGCCGGCTTCACTCCGACCAGGGGCGTTGTTTTGAGGGCATACTGACCCAGCAACTGTGCAGTATGTATGGGATTCAGAAGTCGCGGACCACCCCGTACCATCCAGCTGGGAATGGGCAATGCGAACGGTTTAACCGTACGTTGCACAATCTGCTGCGCACTCTGCCGGCCTCTCGTAAGCATGACTGGGTCACTTGCCTGCCACATGTACTCTTTTGTTATAACACCACCCCGCATCAGTCCACAGGAGAATCGCCACACTTCTTGATGTTTGGGCAGGAACCGCAGTTGCCAGTGGATTTTCTGCTAGGGCGGGTCCGTCCGTCGGTGCCGGGGACCGTGTGCGATTGGATACAGGAACACCAGACCCGGCTTCAAGTGGCGTTTGATGGTGCTAGGGAACGTCTGGCTGCAGCAGCGGAGTACCGTAAGGACAAACACGACGCACGAGTGCGGAGCCCGGCTTTAGCAGTAGGACAGCTGGTGTATGTACGCGATCATGGTGTGAGGGGTCGCAACAAAATCCAAGACCAGTGGAGCTCCGTGGTACATGTGGTGGTGTGGGTTCCTTCGGAGACGGGGGCCGTGTATGCCATCGCCCCTGTTGGTGACCCCACGAAAGTGAGGCATGTGCATCGCAGCATGCTGAAAGGGCTGGTGGGGCCCTATGCCCTGGACAACCCTCAGGGGTTGATTCAACCAGGTAAACCAACTTCTACGGACCAAGGGGAGTTGTCAAGCGAGGAAGATATCCTCCTGGGGGAGCCGGTAGGTGGGGTTGACCCATACATTCCAGCTGGGTCTCCCCTACCTTTAGGTCATGCCCCACGGGGTGACGAAGGGTTGGGTCTGAGCATTCAGGATGCCCCTTCTAATAGTTCTGCGGTGGGCCCATCGTCCATTCAGCCGCTAGGTTGCAGTCCGGGTCGGGTGCAGGAACCGTCGCGTCGTACTACCCGGGCCACTGCGGGGCAACATTCCAATCCTTACCGGTTGCCCCGGGGGGCAATTCCAGACGTTTAAGGCAACTCATTTTTGGACGTGGTGGTATACATGTTGTATCGTCGGGGCGACGATAAAAGATGTGGGGGGTAGATTGTAGTGGTGCCTCGGCACCACTACGGGTGCTGCAGCCATGCCGCGTCATGGGTTGCGTCATCACGCTGCTCTGGCATCTTACGTAGGGCTGGGCTTTAAATTCAGGGCGCCGACACTGTCAGATGCACGTTCTGGCTGCTCTACGCCGTTCTGTCCGGTCATCTGCATTAGTTTGCTGTGTTATCTGTGGGCAATTTCTGCTGAGGCTGTGTTGGGCTCGTTTAAACTACACTTTTCTGGAGGTACGTAAATTGCTTTCTCCGGGCATTGAAGGCTAGGTTAGTTATCACTTGCTAACGCTAGCGTTATGTGTGTTCAGGTGATTCACTCAGTGGCCGGCTTTCTGCCGTGGCTTTGAGAAGTTCTTGTGTCCTGCGCTACGCGCTGGTAACCCATTACAGCGGGTTATCTCATTCGTGGGCTCCTCGTGGTTTGGTAGGTGATCACTTGGTCACGTATTCGCTAAATGCTACCGTTTATAGCGTCGAGGCTAACGTTTCATCCTCCCTTGTAGGCTCCATATTTGTGCCTGTTAACCCCGAGACTAGCACTCGGGTTGGGCGTCTAGTCACACTGGATTGGGGTAAGTAGCGTTTTAATATCGCCGCACCAGGCGTAGTAATTATGGAGGGGTTGGCTAATCTGGTCGCTTGGTTTGTTATAGGTTACCGGGTGGTTCCAGCTTCTCTCTCTCTACCGGACCTACCATCAGCCGCGCGGTGCTGGGCTTCGCTCTGGCTGTTGTTCTGCTGCTAGTTTTATGTGTTTATTATAGTGCACTCGCACATGGTGTTGACCCCGCCAACGGCGGCATTACGGTGAGCGGGGCCGAGTGTCGGTCCCTGCGTACGACAGCGTGTGGGTGTGTGTGCGCGCGTGTGTGGGTGTGTGTGCGCGCGTGTGTGGGTGTGTGTGCGCGCGTGTGTGCGCGCGTGTGTGGGGGTGTGTGTGCGCGCGTGTGTGTGTGTAAGTGGGTATCCAGTTCTTGTGTTTATTGCTTTGGTTGGGTTAATGTATCGCTGTGTGGATTTGCTTTGTTTCTTTGGTTTCAATTTCGTTGGGCCTTGGGTTCCTCCTGGGGGGTGGTTGGGCCGTTTGTGGTGCCCTTGTTGGGGGGTGATATCTGCGGTGCCGCTGGGGTGTACTATCTGTATCACGTGCGTAAACTCTTGTGTGTGATCACTGGGTTTTGGGGGATTATCGTGCTGCTGCTTGGTGTGCTCAGTCATTCTCTGGGGAGGGCAGGCATAAGGCCCATAATATTTCTTTTGTTTTTTATTTGAGTTATTTGCCATTTTGGAGTTGTGTGATTTGGAGCTGAGTATACCCAATGTGTGAGTGAGTCGGTGTGTGTTTGGGAGTGCGGGTTTTAAATAGATTTATAAATTGTAAATAGATTTATAAATTGACCTTGTTATTAATAAACATTTCTATTCTGACCCTGTCTCTGTGTATTGCAAGAACCTGAAGTGTGCGGGAACCTGGGTAATTTGGGACTAATTTTGGGAGGTCGGAGGATCAAAATTTACTGTCCCCCGGGAGCTTATACCCCCGGGGGTGGCGTAGTCGGAGTTACTTTTTGGTTTTGGCCATACCACTACACAGAGTTAATTCAGTTCAGGACATACTTTTCTTTGCATTGATGATTCCCATTTTAGTTTATCGAAGTGGTGAACTGGGTTCTAATTTTCGTATCCAAAGGTAATTAATCCTTTCTTACCCATTCTCATCTGACACACAAGCACAGCATTTGGGTCCTACTTACCAAAACCCTGTGGTGGCTCACTGAGTTAACATCTGGTTAACTCTCTCAGCAATCCTGGTTTTCTTCCATCCTCTGGCAAACCATTTATTAGGGTTCACACACATAGTGTGGGAAACCTATTGTTATTGCTCGGATTTTTCTTTCTTATTAGGGTTCACACACGTAGTGTGGGAAACCTATTGTTATTGTTAGGTTTTTTCTTCTTTCTTATTATTATTATTATTTTTCTCCGCATAAAACGCATACTGCAGCCTAAACCGTAAGGCCCAGGGAGACCAAACTTGGCAGACTGGTGTAGTCTGTTTGCGGGACCGTGCTTAAGTACAGACACCCAAATTGGCCTCATGGTGGCGCTATAGCGCAGCATTTTGCGTTTGGGTTCATATCTCCCACCCCGTAGGTCGTAGAAACAAAATTCCACTTCAGGTGCATTCCTTGGCTCCAGACAAACAAAAAAGCCTCAAGAACCATTAAGCTCCGCCTACTTAGATTTTTGCTAATTTGCATAATATGCAAAACCTACTTTTTCATACTAGTCCCTGGTTTTTCATCTGATCACCACAATCTTGGTGTCAAAATATTCACAATAATCTCATTATCAAGGAACATCAACAAAACTGTGACATTGGTATACAGTCTGGTTGTCACATGTCAATCAATAGCTCTGAGGCGTGGCCAAATTGACTTCAGCAGCTATATCTCAGCAATGCTTTGACCTATCTTTACGAAAATTTATCAGTTGTTAGGGCACATGACTCAGAGGTCACAGGTCAAAGCTGGCCACGATTGTCCAATAGGGGGCGCTATAACATGGGGAAATTTGTTTCTCAGAAACCATTAGTCACATCAAGCCCAAACTTTACAGGCATCATCAGGGGCCCAAGTGGTATCAAGGCACACAATGATGACCTCATCACTCAAAAAACATGGCCGCCATGAGCCAATTAATTTTTATTTGAATTAATTGGCCATTTGACAGACTTACCATTGGCCAATCAACATGAAACCTCATCACTGTGCATATCCCAGGACTATGTGTCATACTGTGCAGTGTTGAAACATTTGGCCACTAGGTGGCGCTATTTGTGAAAATCATGCATAACTCCTCCAAATTTTCACTTAGGAACATGCAACTTGTTTCTTTTTATACCTTGCAGTAGACCTGACAACTTTGCAATTACAAGTCCTATTAAAAAATGCATACTTTTGTCACATTCATCAATTGTTTGAAAATAGCTCTTTAAGAACTATTCCTAGGAATTTGATCCAATGATGGCAAAAATGGCATAGGCATAATCTGTAGACACTGTAGTTAACTAAATATGGAAAAAATGTTGCATTTTTATTTGTCTGATTGGTCAATTTTTCCATTATATCCTTCTGGCCATGCCATAAATGACCTTTATTGCTATAACTCATAAACCATGTAAGTGATCAACTCCCACTTTGAAAGGCTTTTATACACTGAAGTCCTTGTGAGGTAGGCCAAGTTTGGTTCAAATTGGCCTGTCGGAGGCGCTACAGTACCCAAAAACCTGAGAAATCATAAAAACTCACGCAGCAATCTTGTTATGCAGAATACAGACAAGTAATGGGGCTTGTATGATTCAGATCAATGAGGTCTATAACATTGCAATTACATCTCATAACAAAAAGTGCACTGCCTGACCAGAAATGAACCTTTTAATTCACCAAAATGTCATTGCATTACTGAGATTAATGAGATATCAGTATGATAGTACTTGGGCTCCATCTAGTGGCCAAACACCGAAACTGACTGAAAACAATTGCTCACATGAAACACCACACAAACGCACACAATGCTGATCTCAGCATGTGATTTAGTTCTGTGATCTGAATCATTTTGCCAATACACATTATTTTGATCCTTTTGGGCCTTTAGTGCCTCAGTTGAATTGAATGTTTTGTCACATTGATTTACTTATGCATTTTTTCCACTCAAACAGCTTCTATTCACTTTTGGGTCTAAAGGACCTATTGGGCTTCTTTTTGCCTATTGAGGCCAAGAGGCCAATTTGTTGGTCTAAAAGACCCTTTGGGCTTTTTTGCCTTTTTTTGTGTGAACCCGCCAATCGCCGCTTGCGGCTATATTTATTATTATTATTTTTCTCCGCATAAAACGCATACTGCAGCCTAGACCGTAAGGCCCAGGGAGACCAAACTTGGCAGACTGGTGTAGTCTGTTTGCGGGACCGTGCTAAAGTACAGAGACCCACATTGGCCTGATGGTGGCGCTATAGCGCAGCATTTTGCGTTTTGGTCCATATCTCCCACCCCGTAGGTCCTAGAAACAAAATTCCACTTCAGGTGCATTCCTTGGCTCCAGACAAACAAAAAAGCCTCAAGAACCATTAAGCTCCGCCTACTTAGATTTTTTGCTAATTTGCATAATATGCAAAACCTACTTTTTTATACTAGTCCTTGGTTTTTCATCGGATTTGTTCAATCTTGGTGTCAAAATATTCAGAAGAATCTCATTATCAATAAATTTGAACAAAATTGTTACATTTGCATACAGTGTCGTTGTGACATGTCAATCAATAGCTCTGAGGCGTGGCCAAATTCACTTCAGCAGCTATATCTCAGCAATGCTTTGACCTATCTTTATGAAAATTTATCAGTTGTTAGGGCACATGACTCAGAGGTCACAGGTCAAAGCTGGCCACGATTGTCCAATAGGGGGCGCTATAACATGGGGAAATTTGTTTCTCAGAAACCATTAGTCACATCAAGCCCAAACTTTACAGGCATCATCAGGGGCCCAAGTAGTATCAAGGCACACAATGATGACCTCATCACTCAAAAAACATGGCCGCCATGAGCCAATTAATTTTTATTTGAATTAATTGGCCATTTGACAGACTTACCATTGGCCAATCAACATGAAACCTCATCACTGTGCATATCCCAGGACTATGTGTCATACTGTGCAGTGTTGAAACATTTGGCCACTAGGTGGCGCTATTTGTGAAAATCATGCATAACTCCTCCAAATTTTCACTTAGGAACATGCAACTTGTTTCTTTTTATACCTTGCAGTAGACCTGACAACTTTGCAATTACAAGTCCTATTAAAAAATGCATACTTTTGTCACATTCATCAATTGTTTGAAAATAGCTCTTTAAGAACTAGTCCTAGGAATTTGATCCAATGATGGCAAAAATGGCATAGGCATAATCTGTAGACACTGTAGTTAACTAAATAAGGAAAAAATGTTGCATTTTTATTTGTCTGATTGGTCAATTTTTCCATTATATCCTTCTGGCCATGCCATAAATGACCTTTATTGCTATAACTCATAAACCATGTAAGTGATCAACTCCCAATTTGAAAGGCTTTTATACACTGAGGTCCTTGTGAGGTAGGCCAAGTTTGGTTCAAATTGGCCTGTCGGAGGCGCTACAGTACCCAAAAACCTGAGAAATCATAAAAACTCACGCAGCAATCTTGTTATGCAGAATACAGACAAGTAATGGGGCTTGTATGATTCAGATCAATGAGATCTATAACATTGCAATTACATCTCATAACAAAAAGTGCACTGCCTGACCAGAAATGAACCTTTTAATTCACCAAAATGTCATTGCATTACTGAGATTAATGAGATATCAGTATGATAGTACTTGGGCTCCATCTAGTGGCCAAACACCGAAACTGACTGAAAACAATTGCTCACATGAAACACCACACAAACGCACACAAAGCTGATCTCAGCATGTGATTTAGTTCTGTGATCTGAATCATTTTGCCAATACACATTATTTTGATCCTTTTGGGCCTTTAGTGCCTCAGTTGAATTGAATGTTTTGTCACATTGATTTACTTATGCATTTTTTCCACTCAAACAGCTTCTATTCACTTTTGGGTCTAAAGGACCTATTGGGCTTCTTTTTGCCTATTGAGGCCAAGAGGCCAATTTGTTGGTCTAAAAGACCCTTTGGGCTTTTTTGCCTTTTTTTGTGTGAACCCGCCAATCGCCGCTTGCGGCTATATTATTAATTAATTTTAATAAATAAACAATTTATTACCATTGCTGCACATTGTTGCCACATATGCCAAATTACCCCCCTAGAAAATGTTCAACAAAAAAGTTTAAAATAGGTCAAAGTGGACCATGGTAAGTGTAACACCAATAGAGTGCTGAACTAAAGAAAACAAGCTTAAAAACACCTGTGCTGGTCTGAATTAACAGTATACGAGTATAATTGGCTATAAAATATGGGATGGACTTAGAAATGTTTAAAATTGTATTGAACTGGGGAATATAAGTAGAACCATGGCAGCAGATAAGATATTGCAAAACCTTTACTAAGAATGGAAAAATCTGTTAAAGCAAATAGTTCTGAGACACCCCATCAAATAAAAGAAATGCCTGTAAATCTGTAATTAATACAACAATACAAATGAATCTACAAGAACAATACAACAAATCCAGGTAAGAATCATCAGCTTTATTAGCTTTCTCTTATACAAAATCGCTGTTTAGTTAAGGAAGATAAGGAAGATATAAAAATGAGCCTCAAAAAGACTGCTGCAGCCCAAAGAGAGAGAGGTTTAAAAGATGGGTGGAGGCCCTACAAATACAGACATTGATCAACTGAGATCCAGCAACCTTTGGAGAACAAATGATCTCATGCATAGTTCAGGTGAAGGATCTCGGATACCTTTGATATATGTTAATACATTGAGAAAATTATTTTATTTCACCCTGCCTCTTATTTTTTGCCTTTAAACCAGTATTTGTGTCTGTCCTCTGATGCGAAATGTTATCATTTAATCCACATTTGCTTATAAAGCACTATAACAGTAAATATGATTAGTAATCACACAGTGGTCATACTTTTCTCAATATTTTGTGAATAAGCAAAAGGAAAATAATAACAGAATGAAAACTTCTGTGTGGACCCAGGAGATGCTGGCAGAACCTGGATTAGTGGGAGACAATCACTCAATCATATACCCACACCACACTTCCTGCAGAGGGTATTAGTGTAGCCTCAGTGCATGCAGAGTCTTCTCTGTTTTTACTTTGAAATGTGCAACCATGTCGCTGGTGATACAGGGTTCTGTGATGTCACTGGTGATATAAGGCTGCCACTGCATCCCAGAGCTGATTTTATCTGAATAAAACGAACTACTACAGTTGAACTAATGGGACAGAGTTGAAGTAGTTGTCAGCATAGATTTTATAGTTCTGATCATATGGAAACATGGATGGAATGTCCAGTGATGCTTCATTACAACATCACTGGACATTCCAAGTTTAGATCCGAGCTTGTCTTTGATGCTGTTGAGGACCCAGTTCTCAACCACAATTTGAAGCCCCATGGGTGGAGTTTGCCTCACATATATTGCTTTATGCTGCTAAATTTCCACTTGAATGGAACCATCATCTCAAACTGAGCTGTGCTCTTCAAGTACCACCTGCAGACAGTTCTCTCTAAAGGAAGCTAGCCATGGTCTGAGTTTCCAGAGCTTGTCTTTCTTTTGTGCCTCTCACACTGTGACAAAATGCAATGATATTATTGGGAGATTGGAATCTATTGCGTGACATCACTTCCGAAATGGGGGTATACCGTGTCTGTCTCCCAATACATACGGACTCCAGACATTTGTACCAGGCCCATCTTCAGGTACATGTCAATCATTTGTTCAATTTCCTTGTTTAGACATATTACATTCTTTTGGAAGCTGTACTCATTAGTGTTTTCTGCCAGAGCCTAGATCATGTCTTCTGACACAAACCTCTGGTAGTACTCTATCCATCATCATCATCATCATCATCATCAGCTGGGCAATCAACGGTTATGTGATTCTGTTCATACAGTGGACCTGCATTCTGATCCACCTTCTCGTCACTTGATTTACTGGTGTCTGATTCCATTTCAGTCAATATGTCTGGTTCGGACAGCTTCAGTGATGTCTTTCACAGTGTAAGTTTACTTGCTCGTGTAACGCCGGTGGCGGCAAGGAGCGATGAGGTGGACACAAACGCAGAGAAGAGCGAGATTTATTAAAGGGCATTCCAAAAGAAGGGTTGAAAAGACAGGCCATGCTCAAATTCGTGAAGGAGTCTGTACATGAAACATAGCCAACATGAAGAGACATACTTAGACAAACTTAGACAAAGAACTTGAAACTAAGACACAGAGCAAATACCAAAGCATGATCACCAAAACAGGCTGTATGCAAAACAACATATGACAATGAACAGCCACGCAAAAGACCAAACACCAAGATTAAATAGACGAGACCAAATGAGTAACACATGAATCCAATAACAAGAGGGCCGAGTTAGAAAATACAAGGAGGGACTATGACGCACATGGTTAATAAAACAAAACATTGGGGAGGCCTGGGGGAGGGGCTAACCATGACAGCTTGTAGCTAATGTAGCTAAGAAAACCCATTGTACTGCAAAAGAGAAATGCTTTGCAAATACACAGAGCAAATTGATCAAAATGACCATGTGTACACTACATTTTAGAAATGCCCTGCAAATTCTGAAATGCTGCAAATCCAGAAATGCTGCAAATCTAGACAAAACACAATGAAAATGTTTCTGGAGAGCATTTAGCTTACTTGTGATATAAGAAGCGACTACCAAGTGAAATTTTAGCTAAAAGATTTTAGCTATATGATGCAATATGTCTTAAAACAATACTACAAAATAGGTTAAACATAACCTGGTAAGAGACGAAGGGAATAACACTCTGTAGGGTACGTGGCATGTCCGCATGCATTGTGCAAGGTGCATATGCCTTTTTTACTACCATCCTTACCCAACGTTGTAAAAGTACAGTAAAGACATATAAACCTGAAGATCTAAGTTGGTGCATGCAATCAACAATAATTTAGTAATGACATGTTCTAGACATTATAATAATCGCAAAAAAAGGAATTTTACTTATTTCAGTGTTGAAATATCCATTTAAGTGAAAGAGGCATAAGTGCATCCAGGAAAGTTGCAAGTTTTATGACTTCATTTGCACATTTACTATCCAATGGCAGGGGCTGTTGTCTCAGCCCTCATGGAGAGAGCCTGCATACAGCTGGCCATGTTCCCTATGAGGGGCTGCAGCTTGCCAAGTTCCCTCTGCTGCTGTCCTGTTGCTGCTGTCTGGAAAGCAAAGCACGCTTCTGGCTGCACATATTACTAGAGGAGCCACTGCAGAAGAACTGTTCAAAGTTATTGTAAAACATGTGTGAGGATGCATAGATGGGGTATCAGGCAATGGCTGGGAACTGCAAGCACTCATCAAGCATGTTTTTTCCAGGGTTCAGCGGACACACTGTATGATACGCAGAGAAATGCTGGCATCTAAAGAGATGAGCCCTGAGCTGTACAATGTTCTGACGGATGTCATTGGCACAGTAAACTACATTAAAACTACATTTCTGCTTTGTGTGAGGAAATGGGATCCGACCCCACAGCTGTTCCATAGTGAGGCCTGATGGCTGTCATGTGGGAAGGTTTTATCTAGGGTCTTTGAATTATGAGAGATCGGGGTCTATTTGAAGGAGGAATGTTATGAACGTGCAATCAAGTTTAATGATAACAAATTCCTCTTGAATGTTGCATACCTCAGTGACATGTTTCAGAAAATCAATGAGTTAAATCTGCAGATGCAAGGCACCAACACACATCATCCACATCTAGCTGACAAGACTGTATATGGTCACGGTACAGCCCTTGACCCCTCCCCTCGGGTGTGTGTATGAGTAGTATGCAGCTGGTCATGTCCATGTATGTATTGTCTGTGGGTGTGGTGTTATTTATACAAGTGTTGAAACATATATCAAGTTAAAATGTATCAGTATCATCCCATAAAACTTCAATTGCCCTTCATTTCTACAGAACACCAACCCCTATCAGTTGCATGAAGCAAGCATTTGCTTAAATGGTAATTACTTTTGTCAAATGTGAAGATGGCATTTTATTGCCTTGTTCTAAATCACAAAACTGAATCAAATTGGTGCAAAAAAGTTTATTTTTCTTCTCATAGTTCCCTCATGTAATCTCATTCATTGTGTTTGCTGTTGCAGTCAGAGATCAGAGCAGTGTGAGCCATTGTAGTTCTTATGGAGCCGAGGAGGACCAACAGTGACTGCATGGCAGAACTAAGACTTGGTCCCACAACCTTCTGATTGATAGTCCAGTAGGCTACCACTGCCCCAAAGGCATTCTGTAGAAAGCCTTCTTTCAAAGTCCTAAACATCTACTTATTGTTAAACAATGCTTCCTATCACAAATGGAAATGGATAAACTATAGAGAAAGTGTCAGTATCCAAATACAATACCTGAAACAGGAAGGCAAGGAATGCCAAAGTTTACAGTGGACACGTTGTGTGACCTTGCCGTGAACATGCAGATCATGACTAAGATAACTGTTGTCAGCCACCACAGTGTGCTCTGCCAGTATAGTGACTAGCTACCATCAGATGGGTGCTATCACAGGAATACAGCAACTAGTACAGTTCCAACCACCAGCACTATTGAAACCAGAAGGTTGGTATATATCATTGAAGAAGTCATGGTTGAGTTCCTAGGCTATAAAATACAAGCCAGAAGCCCACATTCTGTCCTTTAGGAACACAAAATGGAAACCAAGATAAAGACAACTTTAAAAATACAATTTAGAGCAGAGCTCAACTTTTATATTAGCATCATCATAAACACAATGACATTAATCAGTATAGCCATGACATCATAATGGCACGGCGAGGGGAATGCAGGATACTGAGATGAGGAACACTTTCAATAGCATTTATTCAACAAGATGTGTCAGCGCAACAACAATCAAGCGCAACATATAACGATAACGAGACAAGCTACAGGTGTGACGGATGAACACACTCATATAGAACTACAGCCAAAGGAAATACATGGACTGCTACATATACAATAATCCCTTTATTCACTAGGTGAAACTGTATGTAATGACTGTATGACTCTGAAAAACACATTCTTTAGCCTAATTATGTCAAATAATTGCACAAAGTGTTTGAAGAAGTGAAACACTGTCAATGAAAGTGCATTATCTTTAATGCTATGCTAATACTCCACATTATAGATTCAGTACCTACATATGTTTTAAGAGTATGTACATTATATAAAAATTATATTGCATGTTTATGTATGTATTATATATAAATGAACTCAAGTGATATAAAATAGAATTTTTAACGACTTGCAACTCTTTCACTCAGGAGCTTGTGGTGTGTTCACAGCAATGACAGGCTGAAAGAAGGAACACAAGACAGTATATTAATCATTTCCACTGATCTTAAACTGCTGTGAAGTCTGGAGTAACAGATGTACTTTTAGTGTGCTCTTACCATGCTGGGCTGTGGGTTGCAGCACTGAATGACTTTGCAGCAGAACGCAGCCAAGGTGACAGAAAGAGCAATTTGAGTCGCCTGTACCAGCATTTCCAATCCCATGGTATGGTCAAATAGGGGCTACATGGGCCATGAAATGAAATAATGGATATGGTTTGTTATGTTGCAAAATTTAGGGATCCATTCTGTATACAGAGCCTGTGTCTTTACATTTCTGTGTTTTTGAATGTGCTACCTGGAAAGCGTCAGTAAATTAGCTTATATGTTCATTTAAAGATTCAATGTAAGAAGTGTCTCTGCACTTGTGTCAAAATTACTTCTGAAACTAATTATGAGAATTGTCTTCAGTACAAAGAGGTAAGGAATCCTCATTGTAGAGAGGAAATACTGAGCAAACATGATTTTCATAGATTAATATTTAAATGAGTATCTGCTTTTAAGATATTAGGACCACGCTATTAGTACCACACAAAAATTGCATCAATATTAATACTAATAATATGATACTTATTAAAATCATATTAAGTATGATTTTGTTATTTATTATGGTTGAGATTATGAATTAAGATCCCTTAACATTTGGAAAAGAGAAATTATATAAACAAGCCATGCCAAATGCTAAATCATCCTGTCAATGAATGTGATCATCATATGTATGCTAAGACATCCAAATGTCATATGTAAAATCCTTTTTAAATGTCAGAAGTGCCAATGTAATTAGTGTTAACTACAAAGCAATATGAAATCATTAATGCTTTACGACCATGTTCTGTAATAGTAAGGGGCAGACTGTAAAAAAACGTAAAGATGCTGCAATGATCCAGATGAATACATTACCTGGAGTCTATTACACATGTCTATTTCCGAAGTGACATTTTCATACCAGCATGCATGGGTGACTGAGTGTGTTAGCAGTAGATTCATGCTACTGATAAAGCTGGTCACTGACAGGACACACATCACAACCTGCACTCCAAAACAGGCCTTCAGCTGTTAGGAAACAAAGCCCAGATGGAGGTACAGAGACAGAGGTGCACACATTTAAATCACAAGTGTAATGAAACAATCACGTGTGTGCTGTGAATGTAATCTGAATAATGACAGCTATGTGGCATCATGATGTTCAGGTGATGCGTTTGTTCGTCCTTGCTTACTGTAGGAAGATGGAGATTCTGAGCAGCTATTGCCACACTACCAGCTATTAAACCCTGCAGGATTGAAAACAAATGCACACTACATATCAGGCACTGAATGGAAAATAGCCAACTGCATCAGAATTACATGAGGTAGGCCCAGATAAAATAATTATCTGGTCAATTATAAATGGCTAATGCTTACAAATAAAGTCAGATTTCCGAAGATAAACTGTAACTTCAGATTCTCTCTCAATGTGGCAAGTCTGGTACTCAAGACAAAGAGACTCAGCATAATCTGTGTAGTCTTTGGAGAAGAGAATAACAGATAACACCATTCTACATTGTGAAGAAACATTTAAAACATTAAAAAGATTAAAGTGACCCTCAATGGTAGGTTTCATATACGCACCCCTAAAGCTTTAGGTTCTGACTCCAGGTATTTGTATTTATGGTAGAGGTCTTTCTGAAAGGCGACCTTCACTAGGACTCCTGTTTCAGGTGTGGAGCTTTGGTTTGGTGGTCCAGCACCACAAGCAGTAGAGTCAATCATCTCCACCTCACCTTCTTCTGTGAAACATAAAATCAAAGTAGCAGTCAATAGTGGAACACTCAAGTAGCAACATTGTTATTTCAGAAGTATGAATAAGGAAAACCAGAAACAGCTGCATGGCAAATATTCCTGATGTAAGTGCTTATAATTACTACACAATATAAAGCTAGTATAGCTTACATTAAATTTGACACATAAATCAGATGAGTGTCAAAGCAAAATTACTTACCTTTGAGAATCTCAGGCAAAATATGATTTTTGTGTGGTTATGTACAGAGTGATTCAAGACTTATCTGGAAGACTGTGCAGTTATTGCTTCCTTCTTTATCATTGGTTAAGGAAATTAACTTTACTGGGATTATCACTTTCCATTAATTGTAACTAAATCTCTAAATAACTCTAAAATTCCGTCTAATGGACTAGCACTAGATTTGGTTGTATAAATGAGCTAACGTAAATCTAATTCAGCTTGTGATTTCAACCTATTACCTATGTTTTTACGAAAACGGAATACAAGAATATACGTCTAAAGTTGAAGAAGATATAGCATAGGCTTACCTGCCATGTTTACTGTCCTTTGGTCTAAATGTCGGTAAGGCGTCCTCGCACAAACAGAAGTCCGTGCAAAAACTTTCCTTGCGTATTGGATTCTGATATTTTTCAGCCCCACTATGGTCCCACCCCAAACGATGAACTCTGACGCAGATTAACATCTGCAAAGACCCAAGATTCCAATATAACCGTAGTTCGCTGTTATATTTTCTATTATTACAGTACTTCGTGTTACGGGAATTTTAAAAGATTGTGGCCAATAAAGGCATATCAAAACTTACTTTTGATATGTCACACATTTAATGAAATTGATGAATCTGGGTAGATTGTTTAAAAAACTTTGCTTGGTACATTGATTAAGTAATAAAACAAACTTGCTGCAATAAATCAAGGCTTGTGCTTGTTACCTTTTTTGTAAGTTTGGTAATACTACATGTAGGAGATCCTGTTTGTGTCGAAGCCTGTTTTAGCATCGAAATACATGGAGATTCTGAGAAAACCACAAAGGGACTTATAAGCTTTCCAGTTATTTAGTCCTGCCCACGCAAGAAGTTCGATCACAGGAAACATCTGGGAAGTCTTGCACACAACTGTAGGATTAATGTTGCCTTCAGTACAACTGGAAGCTTGCAATTTTTCTCGCTTGAAACCTCGTATTTCCCACATTAAAACGTCAATGCAAATTACGCCATCTGAAGTCGTGGATGCAATAGTCCACCGTTAAAACTGCAGCTGCTAAGACTCAGAAGAGTGGCACTTGAATTTTGCTTTAATATTCAAATGAGTACAACCACCAGGCCTCTCTACTTCCCTCTCCCCTGTGCTCAATCCCTGCCTTCAAAACCCCTCTCTGTGGTGGCAGCTGTACACGTTGTGAAATATTGCAGAAAAAGCAGAAAAACTAACCGTCCGGCACCCCACCCCCGTTCATGCGTCCTTGGTACGGTCCGCGGTGCGTGTCTGTTGTTTGTTATTGTCGCAATATAGGCTGTGTCTTCACGGGAATAAATGTTGTATGTTGTAGCTCTCCGCGTCCCTTACTCGCACCGAGACATAAACAAACTCTAAGACATTCCAAAGTACTCAACAGCGATATCTTTACGGTAAAATAAAGCGCGTTTTTCTGTGCTTAATGGTTGATAACAATTATGAACAGCATGCGTAGTATTAGCGTTATGGATAATAGTAAATAAGCTATAAAGGTATGAACCTGTATTTGTCAGTTTATAAAGTGAAATTCGAAAGAATGCTTATAAAAACTTCATCCAAAACATCCTGTGTTTGTTCACTTTTCTCCATGACTGCTGCCATGGTGAAGGGGTATGCTATACGTTTTATGTAGCATCGATGCTGTACTTTGTAAAGTTATTATACTTCGATACACATGATTATATAAATTATAGAATTGTCATTATATTAGCTTCAGTGTAGTAATGACAACGGGATACTGCGGGCGTTGCGGGAGAAGAAGTGGATGCCGACGTGAGTCACGGAACAGTTATACAGTTACAGTTATTCGCAGGCAGGTCCAGGACCAGGGACGACTTCAACGTTAGAAAGGACAATCATCATGGTGGTAACATTGGTTATGACCTTGTCTAGACAACGAGGCAGCAACAAGAGTAGGAATGTGAGTGGCTAACAAATACTTGTGGAAAAGAAATAAAAACAGAGATTCAAACACTTTCAGTGTACTGTACTCAATATATACAAACATACACAAATACTTCCTGTCACCTGAAGAAACAAAACCCACACAAGAAACAAAAACACACTGACCAGATTTACTCAGAAAGAGAAACACAAATAGGACTACACTAACCCCGAAGCACAAAACAGTGACGAAACCTCAAACCCAACAAAAATAGCAGCCACTCTCTACGACCAGTGCACAAAACCATGAAGTACATACAAAACAACAACAGCAGCTAGTGGAACGAAAGAAATGCAAACTCAGTGTGAGGGTGAGGACCAAAGTAAGTAAAATCTCATAAAAGCAAGTCTCACAATCGCGATCCTCTAAGTACTCAAACAGATCTCTAACAATGTAGTGCTCTCACTCTCTCCGCTTCCTGTTGCTCTCCCCCTCTGCTGAGGGGTCAAGGTCTGAGCTGAATGTCCAGAATGCAATGGAGTGGGGCCCTCAGCACGCAGGACATAACACACAGGTAATACCAGGGCTGTAATATATACCTCATCTAGAAAATTACTGTTATTACTGTCTAGATATTACAGGGGCATAGTCATGTTACTACTGAGGTGTATGATGTGGGACCGCGATTATTGTGCTATTCAGTTAAATGGCTTTTGATCACTGTATCTATTGATTAGTTAAATGATAGTAAATCATAGTAAGGTGCTTTATCTATTATGGAGTCACAGCAAACTACATAGTAACTGAATAGTATAACATTTTGACTGTAGAAATATTGTGTGAAAATGTGTAGTGTATATTTTATTGAAGTTCTTACGTGTCTCTGTTTTATGATGCACAAGAATAGTGAATAGTGAATAGCTTTATTGTCATACACTGTACAAGTACAAGGCAATGAAATATCGTTCTCTAGGGCCTCAGTGTAGAGCATCAAGAGACGCGCCACCGTTTCGCAGAATGTGGGGAGAAACATAGAGAGATAAACATTAGGAGGAGACAAAAAATTATGACCACAGATTATTCTTCCAACAGGACAACAGTCTTTTATGTGTGCACGCAAAAAATCCAAATAGCACATACAAGCATTGATAACACAGACAGTCAAGCCGTGAGAGGCGTGATTCGTTCAGATGGGGAGGGGGAGCCAGAGGCCTGGCGCACAGTTTTTGTGTCAAAGTTCACGGTGGGAGGCGAGGGCCATCCTCTGACAGTCTCTTTGTGGGGGGAAGGAGTAGGTAACCAAGACGACGACCTTCGGGGAGAATTTTGTTTGGGCGCCAATGTAGATAACGGAAGAATTTAGCAAGGAGCCCGCGAAACTCCTCTTAAGTCAGCGGTCTCCCAACTGATCCAACTTCACGCTTAGAGCATTGATACCCTCCACAATCGACTCCAAGCTTTTACTAACAGTCACAGTCTGCATTCCGACAGCTCTACCCATCGCATCAATCATGTTGGGCAATTTTCGTGGGCGTTGGATAACTGACCCCACTCTTAATTTCCCGGTACACCAGGGCAACACCTAATCCAACCAGCAGAAACCCAGCGATCCAAATATGTAGGCCTACACTTCCTTTACATCTTCCAGGGAGAGAGGCGAGAGACACAAACCACGCCAGGTCCCCCGTGAGTCCAACACATATCCAGCGGAGGACGTTCCGTTCGGACATGTGGGATCTCCCGCACCATGACTCCTCGTGGAAAAATAGTGTCAATTGCGTTGAGACAAGGTGGCACTAATCATTTTCTGTTGTTTGATATTTTCTCGTTTCAAAGGAAAACAAGTGGCTAAACATATTTGTGACGGTGAGCTGGTCTTCAGCGACGAACGGAGATGCTCTTTCCCTCACACACACGCTCTCGGTCACTCTCACGTTCCCAATCGCCCTCTTACTGACACACTCTACACACCTCACTCACATTTCTTTACTAATCACTGCTAGCACTTTAACCCACAGGTCCAGACTGAGCCGTACTGAGTGCAGCACTGTCACTGGACTCTTATGTTAGACCCTACAGCGAGTGAGAGAATATAGCTGCTTCACTTTAGTTAGCGTTTTGCGCTGTAACTTCGTTTCACGTTAAGAGACTGCCGTTCTGTTTGTGTGCAGAGGCGGTCTTT
This sequence comes from Brachyhypopomus gauderio, assembly GCF_052324685.1. Lineage (NCBI taxonomy): Eukaryota > Metazoa > Chordata > Actinopteri > Gymnotiformes > Hypopomidae > Brachyhypopomus > Brachyhypopomus gauderio. The sequence goes on along the minus strand of NC_135224.1, from coordinate 12,531,624 downwards.
GCAAAGAGGCGTGGCTAGGCAACTGCCTTGGGCCCCTCCCACTGCAGCCCATTATAGGGGCCTCCTGATTAGCTGACTTATTTCTCGCATATTAATATTGATGGGCCCCCTAGCAAAATTCGCCTTGAGCCCCCAAATTTCTAAGTCCGCCACTGTTTGTGTGTCTTATTGTATGTCTTCACTATGGAAAGTAAAGGTGAAGTGCCACCCACGTCTGCTGTTTCTTCCTATATACATTATTGTCAGAAAAAAAAGAATGCAGATTATCTTTTAAAAGATTTATTGGGATACATAAAAAAAAATCCTTTACAAGATATTCCCTTTATTCTTTTAGATTTTTTATAATTAAAGATGTGTGGACAAGAGTCGCCCATTATTGGAGAAAAGATGCTACTGAGCAAATAAAATGATGTTAAAACTGTAGATTGTGTGTAGCTTCTCCACTGAAAAATGAGCTACAGCAGCATCTGCTGGACAAAACCTCAACCAAGCTAAGATATGACGATGATGTATGATGCAACCATTTTGAGAGATCAAAATCAGATCCATAACGACTGCCCATTTATCCAGTCAGCTGGAACAAAACTAAAACAGAAACAACGATACAAATTCATTATTTTAACATGTATTAAATCCCTTTCTTTTAGCTCCAAGCAGGAAATATGCAAATATTTAATGCAAATAATGCAGTAAATATTAAAAAACTTGAATGAAAAAAAATATAAACTTTCCCTTAGGTACCCTTAAACCTGAATTCCTTCTAATCTAGAGGTTATGTAATATTTAAGTTACTTAAAGGCTACATCACTGAACTTGTGAAGAAATAAGGCAGGTTGTTTTGGCAGATTCCTCTGATTCCTCATGGAGCTATGCTGACCCATCCCTCCATTCCCAAGGCTCCATCTGGACATGTTGCCCTGTTGTACTGTAATGTTGTACTGACCTCGGATCAGCTACTCATTCAGTTAAACCTAATTTCAGGATTAGCAGATTACTAAGTAATAACTGTACCAGATCTAGTTATCACTGGAAATCTCACAAAAGATGGCATGAAGACTAGGGTGTTGTATAAAGAAGCTGATCAATTGTATGAAAGGAAAAATTGACTAATCAAAGTGCCTATATAAGCAAACAAAGTCAGTAGCATTTAAGCGCAGTGAAAAAAGCACAGGTAAGCATGAGCTAGGATGCATTACACTGATAAAACACAAAATCTCTTCATTATGCAATTGTGTTGATGGTTAAAACTGAGATGATGGATAAATAATGTTAGCTACAGAAGCAAAAACAACTGATGCCTGAAAAGGATTTCAAGTTTTTATGAACGAAGAAATTCCTTGTCTCAAGTGTTTGTAATCTGCCTCACAAACGCATCACACTGTGCCACACTCATTCTAACTTGCACAGAATGGTCTTGTCTGTGAACTGTTGGATGTCTTTCAGAGAGACTGGTAGCCGTCTGTCCTCTTCCTCCTGCTGATCATGTAAGCCACGACCACGATGACAATGAGGATAATAAGAACGATGCCCACAGCAATAGCCACGGTGTAGTTAGGCTGGTCGGCCTTGCAAAGGTCAGCTACAGCAAAAGACAAACGGAGGCATGGTTACTAAGGTGTTCTCCATGGCACCAATAAATAGCAAATGTTGTATATGGTATAGGAAAACAAATCCATGTTTACTTTTACATGTATACATTTTTTTCATAAGCTTCAGAGAAACCTTCACTAGGAGACCAGGAAAAAGAATATGAAAAACTACATTAATCCTGTAGGTTTCTGCCCTTGGTGCCTGTTTTAAGTCTGAATGCATGAGCATTTGACGACACCATTTGAAATGAAAGGGAATCAACGACTCTGTTAATCTATATGACCATAAGAACGTAGCCAGTTCCACAGGGCACATGGCAAAAGCACAGGACCGTATAAAACTGCCAACTCAAAGAAAGGATCATCTTTACGACACTTTGAATTTGTGAACTCACTCAACCACCACAAACAGAACATACTAAAAATGTATTACAATATCTATGTATTAAATATGTATGATGTCATTTATTAAAATACACATTATTTTGACTTATAGACTGGTGCGCTTTGTGGAGTTTCATCTATACATCCGTGCATCCATATACCCACCCACATTTAAATTTCAGTAAATATGCAATATAGGCTGGTTCGTTTGCTGGAATCCAGGAGTTATCTGCTTTAAGCAAGATGCCGTTCCTACCCAGAAACCTCTCATCAAACCGGAATGGCCAGATTATATTAGGCTGAACATCATAGTGAGTATCCCTGGTTTATTTCAAGGGATGCGCATCAGTTTCTGAGGACAGGAATCTATCAACATAGATAAGAATCTACAGTGTGCAGAAGCAGCTTGGGAAAGCCTTTGAGAAAAACAATTGTAGGCAGGTGCCTTATATGATTACTTATCGCACAGAACATGAAAACCTATGTACTTGTTTATATCGAAATACCCATGCTAAGATATCGGTGTAAATTATTGGCAAATTTGAGCACTATATTTGAAAGTAATAAAATACAACATGCAGTAGAAACACCCACACTTCATTCTGTAATTCAAATTTTTTTTGTTTTTTTTTGTGCACCAATATCCAGTAAATATTAGCATAGCGTCCCAGTTGCTTTGTCAGGCACTGTAGTTTAAAAGCATTTTTGGACAGCTAATTCACTTGATGTGCCATCTCACACTTGTGTTTGCACAATGACAATTGAGTTTTGTTTTCATTTCTTCCTCAACAGAGTTGACATGGCTAGCTCTTGGACTGGACTGGGGCTGAACGATTTTGGAAAATAATCTAATTGCAATTTTTTATCTATAAATTGCGATTGTGATTTAAAATCGCGATTTTTTCCCACTGTTTTAAGGAAACTGTTTCGGCATTTTTTTATACAGCTCAGATACAGGGTTGCCAACTTTTCAAGATCGCTTGGAGTGAGACTTGAACCTGGAGTGGGTGGCAAACGTAATTTGTTGTTATGGGGGGGTGTAAAATGGACAAAATTTAAGTATTATTATTATATCGTGATCGATCGATCGCCCGTGGTTGGCGCCAGAGCGAACTAGTAACTTTTTAGTCTAAGACGCTCAATGCGTGAGTTGGCAACCCTGCAGGTATAGCAACTTGGCTAAAATATGTGCGTGAGGGCATTTGGTAGCGCATATCCAGTGTGTTTAATAAAGCCATGAAGCCGGGCTTGTTCACTATATTAACAGACATCATGTCTTTCGCTATGAACTCCGTTACTGCCCGAGTTATTTCAGCGTGACGCTTCGAATTATATCCATAAGGAGTTACACTTTCAAACGGTTTGGTCAGTGAACCCTGTCTGCTGGACCGGTCAAGCTATCCGCACTTTTGCGATTCATCTGTGCTTTAAGTCTTATTGCGCCTATATGCGTGATTTTACGGTATTTCGCTGCTCACCGCATACTAAAGCTGTATAAGCGCAGAGAAACACTTTTCCGTATTTGAAGACGCAGCACTGGTCGTTGGCATTTTAGCCTTACAAATATCATACGAGGTGTTTTTTTAATGCTGAAGAAGGTTTGTAGTGTTACCTCGCGTCGTAGCGACAGTAGCAAGGCACGTTTTACACAGTACCTGACGTTAAGCAGCATCTTTTTTTTAAAGCCAAAGTAATTTCACATAACTGATGTGCTGCCCCTCTTTGGTATTAGACTTTCAGTTGTGTCAGCTTCTGTCGAGCCTGAAGCCATTGTGCAACAAGTTAAAGTGCGCTGTGTTAACTTCACTTCTCCACCTCCCTGCCTCCTGCTCGGGTTTGCTCCGTTCGTCCTCGGCTCGGTTCGGCTCGCTCCCAAGTCACGTGACCAGCTTAAATCGCAGCCTGTGCGATTAGAGAATCGCGTTTTAAAATATCGCGAGATTATCGCAAATGCAATTAATCGTTCAGCCCTAGACTGGACTGCTCCGTCAAAGCAGTGTGTGATCTGAAGGCCTGCACGAAGCCAAATAACATGCATAAAGTACCTCTGCTTTCGTAAAATCACCAATTCACTAACATCCATCAAGCCCATTAAATCCATTAAATCCATTATAAAGTAAAGGTAAACATATTTTGAGTTTATTTTGTAAATATGGATATGCATATTAATTTAAGAAGTGCAATTTACAGAGTGCAAACATCACAACAGAGAAACTGCATTATAGTTGCTTTCACAGACCTTTCTGTACAGCTATAGTTGTCATTCTGGATTCCTTTGACCTGCTAGAACTGCAAATCTAAGACAACTGACACACCCCACTAGCCCTGTCATTCCACACGAAACTATCACGAAGCAAGTTATTCTCCTCATTCTCCTATCATTACCTCTGCCTGTGAAGTTCCCCAGGTGCTTGACTCCAGTGCTTCAGGCGTTTGGCCCCTAACCTAAGGGCTCTGAGTCAGAGGTGGGGACTCGAGTCACATGACTTGGACTCGAGTCAGACTCGAGTCATTAATATTAAGACTTTTGACTTGACTTGAAAAAATATTCAGAGACTTAGACTTGACTTGGACTTTTACACCAATAACTTGGGATTTGAATTGGACTTGAACCTGTTTACTTGCAAAGACTTGATTTTTTTTTACCCCAAATCTAAATCTAAAATGCATATTAATATTTATAAAGTGCGCCCCATTAATTTCATTTCCGTCCTTCTGACGCAGACCAGCGTTAGATTCTGTGACCGTCGAGTTTTGTGACCACAGGGGGCGCTATTTCACAGTTTTTGTTCAGAGGCACAAACGCTTTACGAATGCTACGTAAACTACGCTGATGCACTTTCTTTACTCGTTTTGTTGGTATCCATGAGCCAATATATGACCAATTCTGACAGCAGCCATCAGAATATGTGACCCCACTGAATCTCCAGGTAACAATAGTAGCCTACACCGTGACCCCACAATAACAGAAAACAATGAAAAAATAACCCTAACCTTTTATTAGTCTATATTTAAACATTTTATCCAAATGTTTAGAATAACCATTCGTAATGACAGCATCTTGCTTACGATTAAGCTTGCTATTTTCTTGTAAAATGAAAACGAAACATTCTTGTTTAAGTACATTTATGTAATTAAGAGAAGATAAAATGTAAATGATCTGTCATCTTTTGGCTGCGGACACCAACAAAACGAGTAAAGAAATGCATCAGCGTAGCATTCGTAAAGCGTTGGTGCCTGTAAAAAAAAAAGACTCGAAAGGACTTGAAATTCCAAGTTTCAGACTTGGGACTTGACTTGACGGTTGCCTGTCTTGACTCGAGACTTGACTTGACTTGACTGTCTTTGCTTGAGACTTGACTCGGGACTTGAGGATAAAGACTTACTTGAGACTTGCAAAACACTGACTTGGTCCCACCTCTGCTCTGAGTGCTTGAGAGCATTTTACTCAGTTCAGATTAGTTCAGTTCAGATTAGTTGGGTTTTGAGTTTGTGCATTTTATCCATTGAATCCTCCCTTTTCCTTGAGACTGGCGTGATCACCGTCCTTTTTTATTTGCACTCCTCACGCGTCACAGACTATTCTTTCACTTTAAATTAAGAAGACCTTTAAATGATGTGATGTGTTTCACATCTTATAATCTTATTAATCTAAAATAGACAAATTTGGTCTGTTTCAACACTTTCAGACACGTGGACTTTTGATAGACTGTAAACATGTTTTATCATCCATTGCAACCCTTCTATCAGCTAATACATCATAAACCACAACCTACTTTCAAATCACTTAAAACTAAGTTTACTGTTATGGTTACTTACGCAGACCAAACTGGTTGTTGTTGAAGTCGAAGGCCTGCATCCTGTCATTGCTGAACTTCAGGGAGACGCCGGCACCCATGTAGACAGACTCCGATGTGCAGGAGTACGAGTGACTCACTTTCATAGTGAAAAGCTGCATCGAGTCATTCTTCTGACTGATTTTGGTTATATCTATCATGAAAGGAAGAAAGAAAAAGATATCACAATTTTATGCACATTTCAGCCCCCTTTATGTTAGCGCTGCACACTAAATGCTCAATATATGGGGAGTGCAGTTACAGAATCTTTAAAAGGATCCTTGAACTGAAGCATGCTTGAATGCATGGTGCGTTTGGAAGGTATCTGGCATCTGCCGTATGCGGCAATAGTACTGCAGCCTGCATGGTGATTAGTTCTGCAGGCTGCTCAGACCCTTCTGGAACTGCAACCCAGTTGAAAACCATGTGCTTTGTCATCATGAAATACAATTAATTCCCTCAGCAAATTATGCATGCCATCAAATCAACTGTTATTTGCTAGCAGTGAAGGTTTGTTTGTAGTTGTTTCACTGGAGTTGCTTGTACAGCGGACTTGAGTACAGCATTATGTTTTAACCCTTAAACTCTGCACATCTTTGTGACCTTAACTGTCATGCGGTGTGGTGGGGTTTCAGTGTCACATGACAGCTCTTACTTCCTTGTCTCTCCCCACAAGCAGCTGAGTTACAGTACATGTGTCGCCAAACTGGCTAATCCACATTGCGTGGATTACACAGCACTGTTTATTTGTTCATAGATCATGGCCATGTTCAAACTTGCACAAAATACCTAAAGAAGTCACATTTTCCATATTAACATAGAAATATCAATGTCACATCCTGAGAGCTGAACTCAACTGTAACATACATACCTATGCTAGGTAAAGCATCTTCTCATTCATGTATAAAAAACATGACCTTTTCTATAAACACCCATGAGAGGCTTCACTATAATAGACAAAGGAAGCATGTGCAAGCATCACACCAAACTGGCCTTTCTTCATTGCAGTTGGTTACGCTGCTTATCTACTTCTGTGTAATGTCCTCACAAAAGTAAGCAGCACCTGGATCAGGAGACGGACTGACAACAGCCAGCGTTACTGCTGTCTCCCACTCCTTGAATAACAACAGCACATGATTTTCACTGCATGAATGCAGTTAAGGACCAGGGGCAGTGAGGTTGAAAGGGCCCCAGTGGAGTTGCTGAGTGTGATAATAATGTACCTTTAGGAGAAATTCTCCAAAATTAAAAATAAAAATATGTAATAATTTGAAGAGGGGACTGACTGAAATTCACTACACAGATGAAGAATAATTCTGACTGCAATTTTCTTCCCCATCTCCTATATGTAGTATATGAAAAGTCTCGTGTTTAGACTTTAAAAAGTAATTTAAGGCTGTAGACCTACATCCAGATTTAAAGGCGTAGTTTAAGTTGACTTGCAGAGAGCTGACATAGACTGTCTTTGTTGTTTCGTTCTGGAAAAAACACAAGGATATGTATTTGATTACAAAACAGGCTGACAGACACACACACACACACACACACACAGTTTAAGTGGCATCTGAATCAGAGGATGATTCATGTCAGGAAAATATGACATGTGACTAAGATCCATCCATCTCAACCATTTCAGCACCACTGGGTGAAGTGTTAGATGGATATTGTGTGGACATTTTTAAAAAGCTGAATATGCAAAATATGAATAAATCAGTAAAAATCAACAGCAAATTCCTCAATATGAAAAATGAATTTTGATGAATAAATGAATAAAAATAAAATCACAATATCATAACTCATGATAGCACACAGAAGGTACAGCATAACAAAGACATCTGGGCAATGCTCAGATGGTTTCCTACGATGTTGCTCAGGCTTGTATGAAAAATGAAAAATAACACCCTTATCAGTCCACTTCCTCTTCAAGGGCCAAAGTTCCTTTTATATTGCAGTCTATCAGCAACAAACCACAGCTGCAGTATTCAATAAGAGCATCTACTGAAGAGTTTCAATTCTCAATTCAACATTGTATTTCTTTCTTTTATTCTATTAAGGGGACAACTATCCTTATTGAGCCAATCCTTATTGCAAAATCTTTTCTGTTCAACCAAAACAAAACAATAAAATCTTAATTATTTTATATTATTTCTTTTTAAATGTCTGAAAAAAAAGAGTTTTATGGGCTAAATAGATTATTGTCATCTTAACATAACAGATGTGCCATATTTGTCAATTGTGATTTTCACCCCAAATGAAATTTGTTCTCTGCATTTACCCATCTGTACAGTGGGAACACACACACACACACACACGCACACGCACACACACTAGTGATTCTAATTATGAGAGCATATACTACCTTAAGGAAATGCATGACAATGAATCCATCTGTGAAGGAAATGTTGAGAGTGACAGAATTCTTGTCACACTGCCCACTTGTATTGGTTGCTGCTGGCTGAAGGATGTATGTATCATCAACCTAGAGAGATGGACACATACGTTTGTAGAGTAAAATGCAACAATGAAAATACATCAATATTTGAATAATACTGTGTCTTGAATATGAGTAATAAGAATCTAAATATTCTAGAATTAGATAATTTAATAAAACATGTTTTGAAACACACACACACACACACACACACACACACACACACACACATACATACACACACACACGTGTGTGTGTGTGTGTAATGTGTACGTGTAATTGTTTAAACAAACCAAAATTGTTTAAATCAGAGCAACTGGTACTTTATTACTGAAGGTATTTTGTTTCAGGAAAAATTGATCTGTGTGAACCTCACTCCTTAACGACTTGTTGATCTGTAATCCTAATAAATGTCACGGAGGCTAAAGTATGTTTGTAGTGAGCAGCAAAGACAATGACATTTTGTATAATGACAGTGCATTATCACAAGTACAGACAAGCTACTTACATCACTTCTGTTAACGTGGACTTGGATAGCTGCCTGGACCATAACACACAGTTTGCCTCCGTTTGCAAATGTAAAGTTCCCAACTGTGACATTGGTTTTTGGTGTTGGTTCAGGTTTTGGGGTGGTGTGTGTTGTAATGTGAGCAGTTGTAGCATTATGGGTAGTTGGGGCATGAGTGGTTGTGTTGCTGTGGGTAGTTGGAGCATGAGTGGTTGTGTTGCTGTGGGTTGTTGGGGGAGATGTGGTTATAGTAGTTTTGGTGGTATGTTTGGGAGTTGTCGTGTTAGTTGTTTTTGCAGTTGTTGTTGTAGTTGTTGTCACTGTCGTTGCAGTTGTTGTCGTCGCAGTTGTTGTCGTCGCAGTTGTTGTCGTTGCATCAAATTGAGCAGGGGGCAAAACGCTGGCTGGAGGTTTATGAAAGTCATCTTCCAGAGGTAAAGCAGTAGCTAAAGAGAGAAAGAAAATCAGCACATATTTTTGTTCTTTATATAAAGCACAACTGCAAGTAACACATCTTCACATGTAACACCCGCACTTACCCACAATCGCGCGCGCGCGCGCGCGCACTCACACAAACACTAATCAGGCCTTAACTCTCAGCTTCACAGGAAAAGGTTTGAAGCTAGTCACGTAAAACTAATGCCCCTAACTATTAAAACAACCTCACAGGAAATGTATCCTTATTACATTTACTTTTTTGATAGTTACCTACTTACTGTAATCATTTGACATGTAGCAAATTTTCACAGATCACGTGAAAATCCAGCACGTGATGAAAAGCGAAACCTACCTCACAGGCCTGCTGCACCAACAAAGAACTTCAGCCTCGTGCAAGCTGATTTATTCATTCCTGTCATTATGTGCCCAATAGTTACTGATTTATTAATATTCCGTTTTTATGTTCATCGATATCGATGTTATAAACATTTAATGTTGTTGCTACTATGTTGTCTCTTGTGAAATAATTGTAAGGTTCTCAGTCCCGTACAAACGGTAGAGCCCCAATCACGGTAAACGTAGGTCTATTCATTTTTACGAGCATAGTAGCACATCGATTTTTGTTTGGCGCAGCACAGGTTAAAACAAGCAATGTCTCTGTGACATCAAGTTGCCCTTTTAGACAAAACAGTCCATGTCTATTTTAAATTACGTAATTATTACAAAATAATCTAATACGACCAAAGAGTAAATCATTATTTAAATATAATAATACAAGTAAAAATAATCACAGACACAATAAGAAATGTTAGTGTGCGATTGTTCTGAAGTTCTCTTCCTTTTTTAAAGACTGCGAAAAGCTATAAATTTCTCTTTACCTGCTGCCAGGATGAACGTAGCCACGAATATCCCTGCTAATCCCATTTTTATTACTGCAGTAGGTTCCCGTGGTTGTTGTGTAGTTTTCAATAATTCCTCCGTTTTAGGAGACAAACTGAAGGGGAGCAGATATGCGTAGGTCTACGAGCTACCGGGATCTGTTGCAGAAACGAAACTAAAACGAGTTAAGGAAGTATAGACTCAGCTGCGAATTAGATCTTGTCGTAAGTGTAACAATGGAGCGACAGTAAACTGTTTTTGACGGCATTTACAGGGAAAGATGTACACCCAGAAGAGTAATTAAGACGAGGTTTTATGTCCACTGTCAGGTTTTATATTCAAAACATTTACTTGGGATAAGAAATTTTATCTGTCTGAATAGTTGAACATTTACTTAAACAATGCTGTGAGCAGTCCTCGTTCGTTTAATTTGCTTAATCATGTCCTAATTCTCAAACTTGTATCTTACTTGGATGTTCATATTTTAACATATTCTTATGGATGTGATATTTAAAGGTATGCGTCGATATACGTATACTAGAGAGTAGATCTAGACCTTATACTAGACTTTAAAACCTACTAACTTTCTAATTATATGAAGAAAATAAATAGTATGATTAAATGTAAGCTATTTTTATTTACTTGATGCACGTGACAAGAAAAGGGAATTTTGAAAAAAGTTCTAAGCACATGAACATGTACACACATGCATAAACGCGCGCGCGCGCGCGCGCGCACACACACACACACACACACACACACACACACACACACACACACACACACACACACACACACACACTCCAGAGATATGAAGAGCTGTCTAAAATCTGCTTTCCTAGAGCCTGTCATTTTACCAGCAAAACCCGTTATATAAGATCAGGTTATGTCACCAGCAATGAAAACCTTTCGATTAGATGAATTCAGGTCACGTTCCAGTACTAATATCATTTTCCACAACATGAAGTGATATACTTGCTGAAGTCAGTAGTTTCGTTATAACCTCGGGATCTTGTGACTGATAGGAAACTTGCTAGCACACAATGAGGCATGGTTGATGAAGCATGTCCTGCTGACAAGGACTCAAATGATATTATTATTCCATTTCACTGAGATACATTTTTGTCCTAAAGTGATTCATTTACATTTATGGCATTTGGCAGACGCCCTTATCCAGAGTGACTTACATTTTTATCTCATTTTTATACAAGTGAGCAATTGAGGGTTAAGGGCCTTGCTCAGGGGCACCTCAGTCATGGCCTCAGGTCTGGGAATCGAACCCACGACCCTCCGGTCACAAGACCAGTTCCCTAACCACCAGGCCATTCATCCATCATTGTGTAGTAAATGTTCTACCCTTTTAACCCTAAACGTTCTTCATCTGACCAGCTGGGCCATTCTTCTCTCCTCCTCTTCACTGTTACTGGACTGCTCCAACGCTTTGTCATTGCCATCAGCTCAGCTTGCTATTCGAATTCTAACACGAGTCACTGGCTGGCTATCTATTTCAAGCAAGGATTACAAGGCATACAGTATTCATTTGCTGATATCACTCATGAGTATACTAGATATACTTTCAATATACTAACTTTCTAAATATAGGAGAAAAACTTGTAATATAATTGAAATGTATTTTTATATCCACATTAAGTCACAATGCAGCTGTATGAAAATAAACAGGAATACTTATAATTGTAAAATATTGCAACTACATGAATTGTCTGTAAACATGTATGTGTATAAAAACACACATAACTAAAATCTGTTACATCTTTTACATCAGGTTATATTCCACCAACAATCAAAACCTTTAGATGATTAATTCACGGTTCAATACAAATATCATTTTCACACAGCATGAAGTGGTTTTATAACTGAGAAGTGTAGTTTCATTTCATGTCACCTTGTGATCGATAAAGGAAACTGGGACACACAATGAGGCATCCCATTGCTGACAAACACTCTTTGCTGAGATCTAATACTTCCCTAAGTGACTCAGCTATACAAGGATTTTATAATTCATTTTGCACAAAATGTTCAACACAATTAACTCAAAAAGTCCTTCATCTGACCCCGTTCTTCTGTCCACCCTCCTCCTCCTCCTCACTGCTGCTGGACTCCCCAAACGCTCCGACATGGGGTGCAGCCCCGGTCGCGGCGATGACGTCCTGCCCTGTGAGGGTCATTTGGATGAGTGTGGGGGTGTCGCTACAACCCAGCAGGAGAGTGCCGCGCTCATCGTCCAGCGTGGACATGCACAGGATCCTGGAGTCCGGCGTGAAGACAGACAGGACAACCCCTGCCTCCAGTTCCCACACACTCACTTCACCTGCAGGAAGAACCACATTTATGATTTACATCTATAAAACATACAATTCGGGCTTCCAGCTTATTCTTTGCATGGCGATAGCCGTCTCCATGGAGACAGGGTCTGTCTGTTTTAGTGCCTGAGGCCTGCCATGCTTGGAGGGAAAGACTAAACATTCGGAAGCCATATTGCCATGTAGAAATACATTTACATTTGTTAAAGAGCTCTGACCTTTAAAATACAGACCAAAGCCTGAGGCGTCTGTCATGTCATCATTGTGTCATAACAACTGGGGGAAATTAGTGGATTCATCTACCTTAGAGTTGAAAACAGTTTTGTGTTTTTACAAATGGGTAAAAAATGGGGAAGATAAAGGACTAAATAAAAGGCAAAGGCCACTTTCAAAATCCAAAGGCCACTCCTGATACTACCTGTATTATACTACCTGATATTTTTCTCCTGATAATACCTGCTAGCAGAATGGCTTTGGCTCCTCCCTCAGTGACAAACAGCTGGCTGGAAACACCCAGCTTGAGGGTCCCATATCCCGAGATGGTTTTGTGCTTTCGTCTAAACGGATCCCACACTTTTAATCTGAATAATAACAAACCAATTCACCACACCAAGATTTTAGACTAAAAAATGGCATATGGCATTTTGCCACACAACAGACTCAACATGCTTTTTAAGTATATACAAGAAGTACATTGGTATTTACACTACAAATCTGTGAAGTCCCAGAGTTTGTGTGAATAATGCTATCACTGACAGGTGTAATGTCAACATTGACACTGTAGAGGGTGATGCAGTATCTTTGAAACTGTATTTACAGAATAAATATTTAAACACACTGAGGAAAGCAACATCTATTACATACTTGTTACGTTCTGCAATGCCAAAGGCTATTCTGCTGGCATCATTCGTGATGGCCACGCAACAAATTCCAGACTCATTTTTTAGCCTTCTTTGGACCTAGAACAACACAAAACACAAAGCATTCAGAATGTAACTAAAATACAATACAAAATTATTTATTTGGATGCCATGACCATTCCAAGCTTTAGCTTACCCTGCCATGCTGCGTGTCCCACAGTGTGAGATAAGGAGAATGCTGGGCATCACTGTAATTGCAAATGACCAAATGGCTTCCAGAGTGTGTGAGAGCAGCAGTACGGAGGCCCAGCAGGGACCACCGATCTTCCAGTGTGTGCAGGTGCTCCAGGGAGACTACACTAAACACATTCAGATGATGGGCAAAGTAGGAGCATACTACCACCTGGATGAGAGAAAGAGAGAGAGTGTGTGTAGAAGAGGAGAACCTTCTTTTCCACCATATGTCCTGGCTTTGATTTCTAGCAAGAAACCAAAATTGATCTTGGGAGCCTGAGACTGAACCTGGGACAGCTTGACATGGCCTTAGAAACTGATTAGCCCTACGGGGATAAAAATAGTCTAGTGGTACAGGAACTGTTTGAACACACTACAGTAGGGAGGTCAGGATATAGGCACAAACCTATCCCTTTCCAACCATTTCTACATGGTTGAACAGTAATTTCAGTAGTCATAGACTTGGACAGTACCTGTTCGTCTCCACTGAGGAGATACTGGTCCACAGCGTTGTGCTTCTCCCTGTCTAAGCACCTCTGCTCCTCTTTGGCCCTGTGCACCTTGGCTTCCTCCCTTCTCTTCCTGGCCGTCACGCTCTCTGTCCGCCTGTCCCATGGCATTACCAGACCTGCAGAGAGACACCAATGACCACACAATACAGGGTGTCAAAGTCTGCAGGACTTCTCAGAGAGCAGGGATTCAAGGCATCATGCAATGAGCAATGATTTTGTCAGTTTGGGTCAAAGTGCAGCAAGACGCATCAACAGGTTAGGTATGTAAATTAATGTCTGGAACATCGGTCAAACTGAAAGGTGAGTGTTCAGCTTTTGCTCCAGTATGGGTCTTTTGAATGGTTTTGCAGGCAGTGTTCCTTAGGCAGTGTTCTGTAGGCTTGGAAATAAAGCGATACCTTTTTTCTCTTCAGTGGGCACACTTTGGTGTTGCTCGTCTTTGACTGGAATGCTGTACAGCAGAGACTCTTTATGGTATGTTTTAATGCGCCCTTTAATGTAGCCAGACTCCAGGTCCCACACTATCAGATGGTCACTATGATCAAATATACAGATAGTCTATTACATTTTATTCTACGATATAATGTCATAGCACACCACACCGACATGTGTTGAAATTATTTGACTACAGTGTTCCATGGAGTCACTCTTGTCACTCAAATCAATCATGTGAAAAGAAATACTTCTGGAGCTTCTGGAATATGAAACAACAGATTGCCATCAAAACTATCTCTGGGTTGCTCAGAGAAGGTGGTGAAAACAATACTGAGGGTGCTGACCGGGTCTCGGACAGGCCGAGGAGAAGTTCCCCCCTGAGGAGCCGGTAGTCCTGTTGGGGACAGGGGACAATGAAGAGGCCCGACTGCTTCTTAATGTAGCTCCTTGTCACAAGATTGTATACCAGCAGTGTCTATATTTGTTCATTTAGAGAAGATACATTTTTGAAGTAAGTCTTTAATACTCAACATACTGCAGTCCACATAGTGTAAAGTGTTCTAAACTAACTAAATTAGGTAAAGAATATTTGAAACTGCTACAAAATTTGGAATTCCTTTTTGATTCCTGTTTCAAACATGTGCTGGTCCATATAAGAGACACCAATGATCTGTGAGACAGTGTAGTTTACAGCACATGTATCCTATGGTGATGAATGACTCCATGCAGTGGTTTTTACATATGAACATATAAAGTACAGGTAGCACTTTTCTGTTTAAAGTAAAATTTATGATACATGCATGAAATGTGAGTTGACATGAACCAGTCCTACACTGTGTGCAGAATTATTAGGCAAGTGAGTATTTTGATCACATCATCCTTTTTATACATGTTGTCCTACTCCAAGCTGTATAGGCTTGAAAGCCAACTACCAATTAAGTAAATCAGGTGATGTGCATCTCTGTAATGAGAAGGGGTGTGGCCCAATGACATCAACACCTTATATAAGGTGTGCTTAATTATTAGGTAACTTCCTTTCCTTTGGCAAAATGGGTCAGACGAGAGATTTGACGGACTCTGAAAAGTCAAAAATTGTGAGATGTCTCGCAGAGGGATGCAGCAGTCTTGAAATTGCCAAACTTTTGAAGCGGGATCACCGAACAATCGAGCGTTTTGTGACAAATAGCCTACAGGGTCGCAGGAAGCGTGTTGAAAAGAAAAGGCGCAAAATAACAGCCCATGAACTGAGGAAAATCAAGCATGAAGTTGCCAAGATGCCATTTGCCACCAGTTCTACCATATTTCAGAGCTGCAACGTTACTGGAGTATCAAAAAGCACAAGGTGTGCAGTACTCAGGGACATGGCCAAGGTAAGGAAGGCTGAAAACCGACCACCTTTGAACAAGAAACATAAGCTAAAACGTCAAGACTGGGCCAAGAAATATCTTAAGACTGATTTTTCTAAGGTTTTATGGACTGATGAAATGAGAGTGACTCTTGATGGAGACCGGATGGATGGGCCCGAGGCTGGATCAGTAAAGGGCAGAGAGCTCCAATTCGACTCAGACGCCAGCAAGGTGGAGGTGGAGTACTGTTATGGGCTGGTATAATCAAAAATGAACTTGTGGGACCTTTTCGGGTTGAGGATGGAGTGAAGATCAGCTCCCAGACCTACTGCCAGTTTCTGGAAGACACCTTCTTCAAGCAGTGGTACAGGAAGAAGTCGGTATCGTTCAAGAAAAACATGATTTTCATGCAGGACAATGCCCCATCACATGCATCCAAATACTCCACAGCGTGGCTGGCCAGTAAAGGTCTAAAAGAAGAAAAAATAATGACATGGCCCCCTTGTTCACCTGATCTGAACCCCATAGAGAACCTGTGGCCCATCATAAAATGTGAGATCTACAGGGAGGGAAAACAGTACACCTCTCTGAACAGTGTCTGGGAGGCTGTAGTGGCTGCTGCACGCCATGTTGATCGTAAACAGATCAAGCAACTGACAGAATCTATGGATGGAAGACTTCTGAGTGTCATCATGAAGAAAGGTGGCTATATTGGTCACTAATTTGTTTTTGAATGTCAGAAATGTTTATTTCTAAATTTTGTGTTATGTTGGTTTACCTGGTGAAAATAAACAAGTGAGATGGGTATATATTTGTCTTTTATTAGGTTGCCTAATAATTCTGCACAGTAATAATTGCCTGCATAAACAGATATCCTCCTAAGATAGCCAAATCTAAAAAAACACTCCAACTTTCTAAAATATTAAACTTTGATATTTATGAGTCTTTTGGGTTGATTGAGAACATAGTTTTTGTTCAATAATAAAAATAATCCTCTCAAATACAACTTGCCTAATAATTCTGCACACAGTGTATTATGTACAACTAAAGCTGGAATAAATCCATCAACATCACCCCCACACCTCACCCCTCCACCTAAACCCACATCCTCTCCCCGAAAGATAATTGAGGTTCCCCTCAATTAGTCATATTTTTTCTTCCCTTTTACATTATATTACAAATGACAAACACATTCATGGATGTAACACATTTAATATGCAGTGCAGCACATTATCTTCCCATTAAATTGTCAGTAAACAGGGAAACTGAACCTGGCATGGTCTCTTATAGCCAGGCGTTTTTATTTCAATTCTTGATTATAATTCATTTAGCGCATTGTAGTTTTAGCTCTTGAAGGCTAGCACTGCTGTACCTGGTACACGGGCGTGGGCGAGTCAATGAACGTGGCTGTCCCGCGGTCAGTGAGTATGTACAGCCTGAGGTCACGGGCCAGTGCGATATCGGAGCTGGAGAACAGGCCATGCTCCACGCGTACGGGCCGCCCCCGGAAGCGCGCTCGGTTCACATTCCATACTCGCACTGTGCCTGCGCGAAGCCCTCGACACACCACATAGCTGCACGCAGAACAGTCCAGCCATGGTGAAGCTTCATGAAGCTTGAGAAGCAGTACAGGGCTGAGCTTGTCTGGGGAAGTGTTTGGTCATGACTGCCCAAATGTTTCAACCACTTTTCCTTTCTTTTAGAGATACATAAACAAAAACTATAATCTCAAGATGGAAGTACTGTAGACTCATATCTTTAAAGAGGTCCTAAGAGGTGTAAAGCAAAGTTCCTTGAAAAAATATCCTACTAATATCATGTCACAGTACATCCCTTGACCCCTCCAGGCATGTCTGTGTGTATGTTTGTCAGTTTGGTCGTTTCTGTGTGTGCGTCGTAGTATTTGTCTGTGTTATTCGTAGCACCTGTCTCTTATCTTGTTTTTGTGATGTGTTACACTTGTGTCTTGTTATTGTTTATGTATTTAAGTGTGCGTGCTGTCTGTGTTCCTTGTTCATCGTTGTAGTTTTCATTGTCGTTGTCAGTTTTCGACTGCATTTCTCTGAACAAGTCTGCGATGAACAATAAACATATTTTAAAATATTCTCACGTCTCAGCCTCCTGTCTCAGAAAACCTCGCATTACATATAAGTAATATATGTAAATAAATCCTGTAGCTCCTCTAGGTGCTAGCAACATTAAGGTCATGATTTCGATTCTCAGGAAACACTCATACTAATATAAATTCACAAATATAAAGTCACTATGGATAAGAGCTGTAAATATAAACAACTACCTCTTGAACTCTTATAACACACCTGGTAGACCATGTGGAGTAATGTGCAAGCCAAACCAAGGTCATGGTCATGGGTTTGAGTTTCAGGAAACACATTCATTGTCATACTGATGAATATGAAAGTTGCTCTGGAAAAGATGCTTTGCTAAATGCTGTGAATGCAGGCACGTCCATAACGGTGACTGTATATGTGTGTCTACCTGGGATATTTGTCCATGGGTATAATCTCCTGGGTGCCATCGTTTTGTACCCTGTGGATGTTGTATGTGAGAGTTTGGTCATTGATCCTGGAAGCTAGACTCCACAATCGCAGATACTGTTCTCCCACACAGAAGCCTACACAGAAGCGCAGGTCAGGACATATGCCTGCAGAGACAAACAGCCCCAAAGGACAGGGGGCGGGATTGTTACTGTTGTGGCTGAAGTAGTGGTCTTTTGGCTTCGGTGTCACTTTCCTGAAAATTATATCAGCAATTGCAGCATATGAATTCAAGACTACAGCATTTTAGGGGGGGAAAAGAGATCCACCTGAGCGGTTTAAAAAAACCTAAACAATCCAGTCACTTACCAGTCTACCAAGTTTGGTCCAATATTAATATAAATATAAATACAAAAATAATTAATAAGCAGGTTCCATGCTCATAATTTGTAATTCATAACATTATGAAAAATAAGTCACACACCTTATTTGAGCATACACTGTATGTTTAGCAGACAGTAAACAAAGTGCCCCACTCCCTGACCAACCTGCTGTTAGAAGACCTGGGAAGCGTGCCAAGTGTTTATGGTCCTCAGTCTCTAGATTCCAGGTGATAATCTCTGTGGTGACACTCTCGGGGGAGGGGCAAAATGCCACTGCATGGGTCCCGCTCTGGTTAATAGTAACCTGGGAAATGTAGTCCTGACTGCAGCCAAGGATAGAGCGTAGGTACTGGAACGACGCAGGGCTGAAAAGCTCGATGTGTACGATGTCACTGTGTCTCTTATACGGATACCTTGGGTTTGAGAGGAGAGCAATAGAAGAAGACACCATATATGTGCTGTGTTCCTAGGGCTTACTGAAACATTTTAATTGTTTCAACAAATTGTGTGAAGCTCTTCAAGCCAGCAGTGATGCTTGTGTAGACTGGTTTAAAACAGTTCACACATTGCCAGACCACAACAAGTGTTTATGTGTTGCAGTGTGTATGGTGACAGTGGTTCCTGTGACCTGCAGAAGAGCAGTAAGTACTGAGAGCTCATCTCCACTGCCTGTATGGAGGCAGCCTGTTGCAGGGCTGTTATAGTGGCCAAGACTGAGCCTGCCCTAGCGCTGAAAACAGCAGCTTCTCCACCACTCCTGAGACAGACAGACAAAGAGAGTGAAACAGAGTGCACAAGACAGATAGCAAGAGAGAGACAGACCATGAAAGAGCGAGAGAGACACAGAGAGAGAAATAAATAAATTGAGTCAACCACAACAAGCACAGACACAACCCCACCAGACCCAAACTCAAACAGCCTTCAAATGTGGCCTACAGAGCTTTTTTATGCTCTTCAGCACCACACTGTGGCAAAATCAACAACTCTCCTTCCATTTAATACAACATAGCTTCCGTGCTGGTTGAAGTCGCAGAGACATGGCATATACCATACCTACATCTTCAGCCACACAAAATAATACACTCGAAAATGATCCAGAATGAAACACTTGGCAGTTTGCCATTTGACATAATTAGCCACTACTTTTTAACAACAAACACTGTCTCACATTACCTGTAAACCCACTCAGTCTAATTACATTATGAAAAGTTTAATGCATTCGATAATTTAATCATTTATTCATTTAGACTACTCCTCTTATCAATCATTCACTCACTTGAGAGAAAGAAAGAAAAATATCTTCTAAAAAAGGCAGTGACCTACATGATGTGGTGCGACACACACACATAAACACACACACACAGCCAAACACACACAAGCAGAGGACTTTTAAATAATGGAACAGTTCACTGAAAGACCAGAAACATAAATCACTTCAGAAACAGATCCTATGCTATTTCACAAATGGCAGGCAACTGGATATGCAATTGCTCTAGAGCAAAATGCTATCATACAGTGCATGTATTATTGGAAGGAGCAAGAGAGGAAGAAAGAGAGAGAGAGAGAGAGAGAGAGAGAGAGATGGAGAGACAGACAGGGAGAGTGCAATCATTTGTTACCAAGAAAGTCCTTTTTTTTGGCTAGATTACTGGACAGTGCAGAAAAATGTTTTAGTGCTAAAATTAGTAAGGTTCTGTCACTTATTAACCCACAGATACTAACCTGTAGGCAAAGAGGACATGGTCTTTGACCGAGTTTCGGGAGACCAATATGGAGTTGTCTTTGTGAATGGGTTCATGGCCTAAGGTAACTGCCACACAGTGCAACAGTGAGCAAGACTTTTCCAAGTCAAACACCTAGGGGCCAGAGAACCCGCAACATACAGAGAAAGAAGGATGCAGTTACGTGGTGTGGAATGCTCTGTCAACACTTTTATTGTGCTGCATCTGATGGTAATATAGGTGCATTTGATGTGTCTGACTTTGACCATGTGACTCCCGTCATAAAAGACCACCAGCAGACAACCGTCACACGTAGATGTGATCACAGGAACATCCGGAGCCTCCACGTCCTCATACAGCACTTTTCCAGAATCCACCTCGTGCACCTGGAGACCGTGACCGTTCCTCAGTGCCAACACCGTATCCCCCAGACACAGGGTGAGCGAGTCGGCCGACCAGACTGAACGCGTGACCCCTGACCTCAGTAAGGTCCGAGCGGGTCCCACCGTTTCATCCAGCTTCCAGAGCTTAAGGGTTCCGTCTGCAGAGCAGGATATTGCGTGATGCTGGCCAAAGGCCACGGCTGTTATGGGACTTGCGTGACCTGTTGTCAGGAAAGGGTCATGACATTCACATCAACATGACCACTCAAAACATGATGCACGAAAGAAAAAAAAAACTCACAGGCCAGACAGCACAAATAAACAAAGATTTAAGGATATACAGCATAGCACTGCATACAAAGGAGTGGCAAAGTAGAGTCAGAGAGGTAGAGGGATTTGATACAGTTGCCTCTAAAATAGAACTAGCAAGAAGAGTAAATCAAAAGTTGCGTTCCACCAGAGAATGATTGTATCAAATGCAGTGATGTGAGGCCATGTAGACAGAAAAGCACAGGAAGCAAAAATGTCTCTTCTTCAAAGGGGGTCAAACAAGAGTATCACCTGCAAGCAGGGTGTGTGTGAGTCCTCCCGGGGGCATGAGGCAGCTGTAGGAGGGCACCAGGACTGGCGTGGGCGACCGCCGGCACTGCGCCAGCAGGGTATGCAGGTGGGAGTAGCGGCGAGGGTCACCTGCGGAAACACCCGTCTGTGTGACGGCCCAGAGAAGGCTGCCCGCACGCCCACGTACGGATGCGATCCCCGAAACACGGGTTACCTGGAGCGACGGGCTTGTCCTCAGCCGCGGTGTGGAGCAGGCGGCCGAGCAGCTGGGAGGCTAGCTGGCAGGGGTCACGGAGGAGAACGGAGCGGGAGAGACAGAGAGCCTGGGCCAGCACCTCCACGTCCACCACCTCTCTGCAATGGACACGAAACCATCACACAACCCCTGTTTCCACACAGCTGCAAGATGGTTCGGCTTCATCCAGAAGAGTAAGCAACGGCGGCCTGGCGTACTGTCGTAGCAATGGGCTTACTTATCTGGGATGACGGCGGCTTTGAGGTCCTCTTCTACGTGGCAAATGGACAGACCCCAGATCTTATGCAGCAGGAAGTCATAGTTAAAGAGACACTGTGTAAGCAGAGGCAGAATCTGGCCTGAGTTGATGAGGTGGTAGGGCAGCCCGTGAAGCCTGCGCAAATTGAACACGTAACTTCTCCTGCCTTTCTCCTCCCTGCTCCACGCCAGCGGCTGGAAGACATCGCTATCTGAGGTGCGGCCGCTGAAGTATTCCGCAAAGTCTCGATGGACGGCCTTTTTTTCGTCATCCGTTCGCAAATACCGCTGGACGACGACGTGGCCGAACTCGGCGTGCGACCAGCGCAGGACCCACGTCCCGTCACTCTCCACCTCTGTGATGTGATACCCTAGATCCCGCCTCAGCCGTGCCCAAAGCATAAAAGGCACGCTGGGATATCCCGTGGTGGGCGGAGCCTGATTATGTAATAGCGTCATCTCACGGGCGACGCTCTGGTCACGCCCCAACAGCTCCAGGAGCTCCTCCTCCGTCACGCCAGCCCGCGAGAGCGAGATCAACGAAGCGGCCCGTCGCACAAGGTTCTCACCGTGCTCACGCTCCAGGCGAGCCAGGATGACCTGGAAGAGCTGCCTCAGTCCCCCAGGCAGGGAAAGCTGTTCCGGGGGTGAGAAGGAACACCAGCGTCTGGTCTCAAAGTAGGCGGAGCAGAGGTAGAGAGGGAACGGGCATGACAGGCAGCAGTGCAGTAAGAGACTCCACTGTGCTTCCTGAAGGTGGCGAGAGTCAGCTGCTAGTTTGGAGGCGAGGATGGCCCTGATCTCCTCTCTGCTCAGAGGTGGCAGGGGGAGTAATGAGACAATAGCGTGGGTCTTTGTAGAAAGAAAGAAAGAAGAAGCACATTCTTATTGCAAGCCCATTTGCCTCCATGTCATCCACATTTTCCGTAGTTTTGCTAAACTTGGGAAGTGTCTAGAAGCAGCACCTGCAGGACTTGAGCTGAGGTGGAGTCTGTGCTGGCAGACAGGATCATGTAGACATGCTGTGGTGGAGGAGGATACAGCCAGGACAAGTCTGCTTCATGCTCTTCACTTAGCTCATCCAAGCCATCCAGCACTAGAGCCAGGGGCCTGTCCTCAGTCACCAACCCCAGCAATGAGTGCAACTCCCTGCACAGCTGCGGTAAGCACTGTGGGGTAGGAACCAGACCAAACAGTCCTTAAAGTGAAATTTCTGTCTACTTCACAGTCACTTATGTGAGAGCAGTATCTTGCAAAGATAAAGTGAATAGCAATTATTGTATATTTTTCTGTAAATGAAAACTGGAGTTACTTGATACCTCAGATATTGTTGTATTTTGGCAGTAGATGTTGGCTATCTGTGTGCAAAGGGTCTGTAGGAGAAGACGCACATTTCTGCTGTCTGATGTCAGTCCCACAAAGCACATTATCACCTTCACATTTCTGGAATTAAACAGGTTTAAATGACGCATTACATTTGATTGAAATTAAAGGCCCAAACACCAGTCATGTTGTAGTGTAGTTAAATTTGGCAGTGTGCCTTGTTTACCTACCCAGGTAGCCAGGTGGGTAATAGCTGGGCCAGTGTGGCCAGGATGGTGCTCTTCCCTGAACCTGGTTCCCCCAACAGCAACAAAGCATTCGAGGAGGAGGAGGAGGAGGAGGGTGAACATTCCAGAATGTTCCTAACTTCAAGCAAGAAGTCTTGCCTAAACCCAAAGCCTTGTGCTCTGCAAAGAAAATCAATCCATTCAAACAGCCTGAAACATGTAAATAGATAGTTAAGAAAGACTTTCAGAGAAATTCTTAAAGCCAACTCACAGGGACTCTCCATATCTGAGGTGAAGCTGAATCTCCTCATGGATTCGAGTCCATGATACTTCTCTTCTCCTCATGTCCACAGAACCCTTAGCGGGTTTTTCCTGCATTGTCCTGCAACACATATGACCGTTTTAGTGCTGCACACGATACATTCTCCAGAAGAGCTGCTGTATCTTGTACCTGCTCATGTACCTGTTGAGAGCGGCAATGGCCGTGCGCTGGAAGTGGGAGCAGAGACGTTCTATGTAGAACTGGTGTGATCTGTTGTGTTTGGGACTGACTCCTTTCCTCCCCCAGCTAACGTTCCACTCACAGATGTTAGTGTGCCTCAGCTTGCAGTCGAAAAGTCCCACACAGACACATTTTTATGGTCACGTAATGTTTAAATTCTGTATGTCACGTGGAATAGGCTGTAAAGACTGAACCAGAGTCGGTTATTCATCCTTTCATCGTTTTCTGGTTTCATGTACCTTGCTGTGGACGGTGTGGAGGCAGTGCTGCTGTGCTTGGTGCAGGATCTGGTTGACCTCCGGCCTGCCTTTGTGCAGGTCGATGAACTGCCGAGCGTGTTCGCTCTTCAGATTGTACGGCAGGTCGGTGATGATTCGCTTGTAGCAGTAACTGTGCTCCTCAGCAGGGAGCTTTGACCCTAAACCCTGCTCCACCTCCAAGTCCAGAACTGAGATATACACACATCTCACACAATTTAAAAAATTTTTTACTGGCAAAAGATGTCCCAGGAATGTCCCGTCCGTCACATAGAAAATCACAACTGTATGAACGCTCACCTGTCCTGAGTAGGCAGGAAGCAGCCATGGCCCCAATGGCCTCTGGGCCACTGCGCTGTAGCACCCCCCACAGGCGCAAACAGGAAGAACGCCACGCCTTCCTTGCGGTTTTCCTGCGCTGTCCATCACGGCTCAGGAAGTCTGGGTGGTGTGTGCTGATGGTCATAGGAAGTTCATAGAGATGGTAGGGAAAACAGGAATGTTTCAATGGTAATTGAATTTAAGAAATTTATATAAACAGTATCTGTAGTAGATATTATTTTAATGATAACTCGACTGTGATGATGAGGGTGCATGAATGGTGTTTTTCATTCATTCTAAACCATAAACCTGTAATGTGACCCTTGTTCTGTATTGTTGTGACACGCCCTTGGCCATCTGCCAGAGAGGGGCAGTAGGGGCAGAGTCTAACTGAGAGCTTCTTTTGCACCTGTTGCATCCTCCTCTTTTCCAGAGACCAGTTCTTTTGTCCTCTCTATTTTCCTTTTTGGTGACATGCTGTAGTTTGTTGATTTAAAACCTTATCAAGCTATAACTAACATCCTTGATGCTAAAAAAGTGGTCATGTCTCGATATTCATGTTTGCTTTTGCCCTCGATGCTGTGACAGTTTGATCATTGTGACACTACAATGTGAACAAGATTGGTCACTCATTCATGGCTAACGTGAATATCAACACTTAATTGTTCATCTAAAACATCGCAGAATAATCAAAGCTGATAGTATTTCAGGCATATACAGTAAGAAACATGTAAATCAGCCAGATGACTAAGCAAAGGGAAAGCAGAACTCTCTATCTCCCTCTTTACCTCTCTGTCTCTTGACCTCACTACCAGCTACTTGTTCTCACCATCAAGTAGTAAAGTCAACTAATAGCTGTCAAACATCCTAACCACAATAGAAGTCCAGCATTTCCTACCATGGGAACCAAACAGACAGTTTTGCATTCACATAGCAATAGTATTCTAAACTAATTACTACCGCCCAATAGCTACAACCTGCTCAGCAAGCTGCTCTACATGATAATGTACTGAGATTTATGTACTTTAAGACTTGTTTGCAACATTTTACTATAAAAGTTTATTAATAAACATGCCTGTGATTGCTAAAACAAAATGTTCAAATAAAAGAGGATTATACAGTATGTCTAAATAAACGTGCAAAGATGAGAAATGTAAATGAATGGCCATATTTAGAGTGTGACAGTGAAATCTTTCTACCTCACAGGCAGCAGGCGGTACACAGGTGGGACTGCGTTCTCATCCAGCTGGTACCATGTCTGCAAGTGAGTCAGTTCACGATCAAAGTCCACCCAACTTCTGGCCAATTTTGTATCCTCTCCATCTGAAAATGAACTACAGTACGTGACGTGTTCACTCTTTAAGAAGGAGCTTCCTGCTTGCCCCTCCTCTTCCTCCTCCATGACCCCATCCTCAAATGCAAAACTCCCGCCGTTGCTGCTAACAGTGATGCTGGAGTGTGATTCGGTGGCCATCTCATCCATGTCCGACTGCCTCTTGGACATCATCTTCCTGTCTCTTGTAACAATTTTCAGAATGGCCTCAAAGTCCCCTTGAAGAATGGTGGGGGGTAATGACTGGACCTCATGTTTCTGACCTATGAACAACTTTAAGCAACACGAAGTGTGAAAGTGAAGACAACAACAGAAACACTATAATTAGACATTTTTTGTTTATTTTTTTCTCATTTCCCCATTACAGTTAGAAACGGTTTTCAATGGTTTGCAGAAGTAAGAAGCCAAGCCAGACTCACAAAAAAGTTTGTGCCATCTGTCTCCTGGCACTTCTTTAGCATCTCTACATGTAACATTGCTGAATCATGGTGGTTGGAAACAGGGTCTCCCATGCCTCTGCGCAGGTCCACCATTTTGAAGTCATATCCTCTCTGCTTGCAGTAAAGGTACAGTTGGGGATACACATGCTCCATGAGTGCAGTACGTTCTGCAACTGTATCTGCACACATAATCACATTACTGTCTCGTCATCTGTATGTGTCTTGCTCCTCTGTTATAGCTTGGAAACTATATTTAAATTTTCATTAAGTCTCTGCAGATAAGATTACAGTGAATGCATGACAATATTAGTTTCATATTCATTCTTCATCTATAGAGGTTGTTCACCTTACCTCTATATCCTCCACACAAATAGATCATGAATCTCCTCTGTCTGATATGAGAAATTCTCTCTGTGTCCTTCTGCAGGATATTTGTGCTAATACAGTCGTAGACATCAGGACCTTTCTCAGCACACTGCTTAATGAGCAAACTTTCTTTTGTCTCAACTGCAGAGCCTCTACAATGTCCCTCATAAGAGCCGATGTCTGGAGCCTCGTCAGTAGAAGATGACAAAGCAGGAATGGCTACTTTATCCGGTTTCTCTTTCATTTGTTTTTCCATTCCATTGTCTTTGAATTGTGTGAGGGTCTGAAGAAATTGAGGAGCATCACTTAATGGAGCTGTTTGTTCACTGACATTAAATAAAGTCTCCAGAGTTTTGTCCTGAAATGTTAACATGTTGTTGTTTAGAAGGAATTTCTGCTGGAAGTCCTCACTGCATTTACAAAACATTATTAGGACCTCAACTTTGATGGTAATGATTTAGTCCCATTCTCTTCAGTACACAAATCATGGCTTGAACTCTTAGAATTATGTTGATGCAAGAGATTCTGAGGAGGGAAAGTATTTTGGTTTCTCCCTAAGAAACCACTGATTTATTGATGAGGAAACATAAAGACATCCTGAAGCATTTTTAAAACCGTGCTTACTTTGAGGTGGGCTGTGATCTCCAGATCTGTCTCCACACTTACTTTAGCATAAGGAGCAACCTGATGGCTTGGGATTTTCTGCTTACCAAAAACATTCTATAAGAATTAATGTACCACAACATCAACCATTTACAAAAAATTTATAACTTCTTTCCAAGAATATACCTGTTTTGTTTCATACCTTGTTTTTTATTTTCCTATCAAGAGGATCATAATCAGTCAGACACTGGGAGAGGAATAGTTCTTCAAGTCTCTGAGATGTATTTGGCCTGGTTTTATGATCCTGAAGAAGCCATGCATTTTAAATGAGGAAGCAACAAAGTTTCACACATCAGCAGCTCTAGTGTTTGACTCCCAATGCGAGTATCTTAACACAAGCAGTGTAGTGGTAGTAAATGAACAGATAATGTTTCAGTAGCGGCAAAGACATACGGCTGCTTTAAAGTACCGACAAACCCAAAGTGCATCACTATTCACAACTGTGAAATGCTGGATTAACAAAAGCAGAAAATCACATTATTACAAGAGCAGACTATAAGAAAAACAGACCTGTGGTACTGCCTTGATGGGTCCATTGGAAATTGATGGGAAGCTCACATTTTCATGATTCTAAAAATTGGTGGTACAGGTTTTCCCATCATCCAAAGAAAGATCAAGATTTCATTTTACTGGATAACTGTTTGCATAGAGGTTGTATGTAAACTACTTTCATTCATGTTTCTAGCTCAGCTGATGAATGCTAAAGTGATACACGTTCCAAGGCTGTTTTGATTAAACAAAATTACTTTTTATATAAAAGTCCTTTGCTACTCGTTGTTGCCACTACATGAAACCAAGGAGAACTGACCAAATGCATTTGGCTGGAAATTTGGAAGTTGGCCTTTATGTTTTAACCTATTTTATGCTTGACCTAAACAGAACGATGTAAGGTATGAGTATTAATTCTGGTCATACTATTATATAGATGCACATTTTAATTTAAACAATTTCAACAATTAACATTAACAACAGGAGAAGCAAAAGTAGACACGAATGCCATATATAATTGAAGGGTAAGATATTCTACAAAACATACACGCGTATGTTTAATTTAGGGATGAGTAAACAATGTAACAATAAATAGATGCCTACTTTTTTCTTCTTCTTTTTAGGTGCAATTCCATTTCTGTATAATGTCCACATTGGTAAGGCGTCCGAGCGTTCGTCTTGTCGAAACCAATTAGTTTTATGCCTTAAGGAATATATGAATAAACGTCGCCAGGCAAACAGCGGTTTTCGGCATATGCTTATTCATCGATATTGTATTGTGCTGTCATTCACACAGCGTCCTGTCTGCAACTACCTCTCAAGCACTGCGACTGTCGAGCCTGCTTTATACCTCCGGACACGGACGAATTTCGTCCGTCCATACCAAACGTAGCCTCCGTAGGGGGCCACTATACCTCTTTCCGTTTCCAACGTTGTTATGATTTTTTTTAATACATCCTCTAGAGGGCAGTATAGTCAAATTTCCGGCACCAGCGCACCAGCAATCTCCTCCCAGCTGTTTTTGCATCGCTGTTTATCGCGATGACCTGGCACCGTAGCAGAATGTAGCCTCTAACCAACTCGCAAAGTTTCTCTTCTAACTCGAGCGTCATTTTTTAAAGTCCAGTACTCTTCTTCATTGATTTTCCCGAATTGGTGTACGCCCGATGCTTCTGACTCTCTACTGCCCCCTGATTTGCGGTTTATATTGCTCCGTTACTACGGATTCGTAAGCGCTCTGGCAACGGACCCACTGACGGATGAAACGACCTCCGGAACCGGACGAAAGGGTCCGTATCCGTAATTACCGTAGGGTGTGAATGGGCCTTAAAACACTTAATTTGAGGACCAGCGGGGTCCATCCTGGTAGCTTCCTCTAGATTGGTGACTCTCAAATTCAGGGACTCTCATTCATTATTTCCAGTGCAGTTTGTCATCACTATGGGAACGAAATAGGATTAGCATCTACTTGTTATGTTCAGAGCAAAACAATAAAGATTGCTTATATGAATATATGAAGAATGTATGTTTACGTAGGTCTACAAAATATTGCATAACCACATTTAATAACATACAGGCTTTAAATAACATACTTATAACAACCACTTGCAGGCTTTTAATAACATATAATAATGAAGTAGATTCATATGCCATCTTTGAAAATGAACAGAGACACAAAACTCTTTTTACGTGGTTTAGGTGGGATTATACTAAACAGTATGGTAAGCACTGTGCTTATGAATACGAGAGTTCTAGTACGAGACTCAAACTCCCATGATGCTCTGCGGTATTATTGTATGGGTTAAAATGGCCGCGACGTCAAGCTCCTCAGGAGGTTGTGTGTTTGAAAGACGTTTGGCTAAACTTACAGGGGCTTCTCGGTCGGTCAGAGTTAAAACACAAGGAGAGCCGCTGTACGTGCTTTCTCTTGAGCGCTATGGAAGAGACCCAGACTTCGGTGTACATTTTCCAGATAGCATTTCTATGTCAGACAGTCTGTTTGACGCCACCATCACAGACGGCGACTGCAAAATACGCGTTTCTTTGGACCCCAGCTTGAATAGACTTGTTCACAGAAATACACTTCGCTGTGGCAGCGTTGTGCGCAATGTGATGTTCTCTGCCCGAGATTGCGGCGAGGGAGACAGTCGGACATTTCACATATGCAGTCTCGATGTCGATGCTTTGTCGAGCAAGGATGCGGCTCTTTGCGCGCTCTCGTCGATGGATGTCGCGTCCCTGGCTTGGATGGGCTCCGAACCGAGCCTCGTCCCTCTGCGCGCACGGAGGAGTACATATCTCCCTTTGTGGAACAACCACGACTTTACGGGCGACATGTGGCGAGAGACACCACCTGATACTGGCGAGGAAGGGTCTGAGGACGAGCTAGTGGACGGTAGGTACCCAACATGTTTTCGCGGTGCTGTTGGTGTTTAGTAACGTGTGTTTGTTAATGTTGATAAATGACATTCTTTTAACAGACGGACAACCAATAGTGTCACTAGCAGAACTTCGTCGGCGTTTTCTGAGCGGCTCACGGCGCCCGAGAGGAGCTCTGTGCGTCCGGATATTTCACAAGTCCAGACTGATGTATTATGGAAAATCAGAACAGAGTTGCGAGTGTCCATATAAGGTCAGGGGTCATGTCTGTGAAGTGATGTGATGGTTAAATGCAGCCGACATACAGAATTAACGCTTCCTTACTCACCCCGTCACAGGCCGAGCTCCAGGTTGGGGATGGCTCCCTGACGGTGTGTGTGGTGCTGTGGAACACCATGTGTTTGGACTGGTACCGCTGCCTGCAGCCTGGTCAGGTTTTGCGGCTGAGCCGGTACCGGGTGAAGGAGAGCTACAGCAGTCGCAGTGGACATGACTCTGAGCCGAATATCGGTACATAGAAACATCACAAGCTGCTGCACATCCATTGCAATGTCACTAAAAACATTTCCCATCCATCCCCACTCCTAACATACTTGCCACAAGTGGATAAATCTTCTGAGTCCTGTATAGTACCTTGTGTGCCTTTTTTTTGTGTTTCTCTTCATCTCCCTCCGCCTGTCACTCAGAGATCAGTCTAAACTCCAGAAATCCCACTGCTGATGTTGCCATTGTTCCAGTGCAACATGTGTCTCCAGAGTGGAGTTTACCAGACGTGCCACACAACTTCCTCTCCAGGTACACACACATGCACATACACCACTAACTGATGGTGGTGTTAATTTACGTTTTAAACCCAGAGCAGCCACTTCAGTGTACTCATTGTATACCACCATGCTGTATCTTTTGACAAAAGAAAACAATACACAGCAACATAATAACAAGTGATATTAAATGCCCCATAACCCCTGTACACATTACATAATGTCTCTGGAACTATCATACTTTACTCATGTTGCTTTGACAACTCAGATCAAAGTTCAAATCAAAGTTTTGATTTTTTTTATCTCTAATGTAACTTATCTTAGTAATTTTATTCATTAGTAGTGAGGAAGCTAAAGTTCTATTAACTGTTAACTGTTTTGCATTCAATTCCTCTAGGCAGGAGCTACTATGCTGTCCTCTTGGTAGCATCTGTGATGTCATTGGCGTGGTTGTCTTTGTGGGTAGACAAGAGCGTGTCAGGAGTACAGGTGAGACCACAGACTCACGCAGCAGCTGAGTGAACATGCGTCTAGTGATCGCTGTGTTTTTGGTGTGACCCTGGGCTTGTCATGTGGTAGCACTTTGTACAAGCATCTCTTAAACCTGTTGCTTTGCTTCAAGATGGGCGGAGGTCAGAACTCGAGGAGTACAGATGGCTCCAGTTGCAGGATGGGACCTCAGACCAGCCAATGATAATCAAGCTTTTCTCTACATCACAGCCAGATATCCAGAGTCGAATCCAACCAAGTAATTTCTCACTTATTCTGTGGTGTAGTATGTTTGTACTTTTACCACATCCACACATGAATCGTAATGTAAGGCATAATCTTTCTGTTCTTGTCTTCCTCAGTGGCGCTGGTTGTTTGTACAAGGCTCAAGCTTATAAGAAGTACAGTAGGCAGAACTACAACTTTTGAATATCTGACCAACACACCACTTACCCAGGTGTATTGCACAGGTAACACAAAAAACACGCACATGCACGTACATACATGCATGCTCTCCACTAACAAGGCTGAATATAAAAGCCTCATTAAGCGATGCATTGCCGAGGTGTGATTGGCTGACGACACACAGGTACAGCATCCCGTCCTGTGATGCCGTACAGAGGGCTCCGTCCAGTTCGAAAGTTCCTGCAATGGCTGAAACAGGTGGACGAGGCCAGCATGCTGGACAGAGTTGTGATTGGTGGACACTTCAGCTACCCACCACTTCCTGTTTCCATGCAGAGCTTTGTGGACAGCAGACAAGGTAATGAAAGCATGTGGTGGATAACAATAACCCCCACAGCATGTATGCCACACTTCAGTATGACGGGTAGACTTTCAGGTCTGATAGCAAGGCAGAGATCCCAGTCAGGGAGCTTACCTGACTATAGCAGTTTCCAGAATGCTGGAGCCAGCTAATCTGCGTTTTACGGTAATTTGTGGCTCAGGTGGATTAGGATTTAAATTGGGTAAGAAATAATAGACAGGAATTCAGTTCTTGAGAAACATTTATTCAGCTGTCCATGTTGCATCATTTTGTGGAGTTGGATATAGTAAGGATGCTTGCTGAGATACAGTGTGGATAAGACTAGGGGTATTTTTATAGATCAGTGTTTGCTGCCCCTTAGTGGGAAACAAAAATTTAAGCCACCATTGTTACTTTATATTAAATAAATCTGTGTGTGTGTGTGTGTGTGTGTGTGTGTGTGTGTGTGTGTGTGTGTGTGTGTGTGTGTGTTAAGGCGACGCTGGACTGATCAGTGGGGGAGAAATGAAGCTGCAGTGTGAAAGGCTGCACTACAGAGAGAGGCGACGCTTTGCTATTCAGTGCACGGTCACTGCAGCCTGTTACCATGGCAGAGAGGTACACACACACACACACTTAGTCATCTAAACTTTACTATCACTTTTGTAATGGGCTCTTTCTTTTCCTCTCTCAGGACTCTGGGAGGGTGCGGTATTCAGACCCACCATCTGCTCAACTCAGCCCCAGAGTGGCACGACAAAGAGAGGGGTGTGTGTTCAGCATGCCGCCATATCTGTATGAGTACATGTTACATGTGTGTGTGATTGCTGTATGGTTGTCACTGCAGGCCAGAGCCTTTCAGAACTCCAGCCAAGAGGAAGCTGCTCTTCTCCACCAGCACGCCCATCAGCAGCTGCAGGAAGAGGTAATGTGTGCACACGTAGGGGGAGTGAGAGACAGACACATGGTTCACGCTCACCACTGTACTGCTGAGCCAGCATGTAACAGCCTGTGTTCAATCTCATCAGGCTGGCTCCGCCTCCCCAACAGGCGTCAGCAGGGGAGGACCCAGAGAATGGTGAGAGTGTCACAGTGCCACAGTGTTTTGACAAGGTGTTGTGAATCCCATTTAATTGCTATAAAGGTAGGTGAAGATTTGTAGGGAGCAGGTTATGGGACGTCTGTGTTTCCACTCCTTTCTCTAGAGTTCTCATTGTTTGATGGAGCGATGGAATTTTTGATTGGAGAGGAAGAAGAGAACGATGATGAAGACGAAGAAGAGTTCTCCACCCCGCCTACTAGCCCCATGTCCTCCCGCCTCGGCTTAACTCGTATCGCCATGGAGACGTTGCCACGGAGCTTTTGTTACGAAAGACGACATGTCCAGGCTGCTGCCGTGGGAATGCAGACCAACAGCTTCCAGAAGCTCCTACCACACAGAGAGCTGGAGTCCTTTAGCCCCGCCCCCTGTTACACCGGCTACTTCACGCTGACAGTGAGAGGTTTGTACAGAACCACACAGCATTGCCATTCTGACTCCATACACCGTAGTGCTAAGATACTGACATGTGTGGGCGTGTACAGCTCTGTCAGATGGACTCCTGCTGGATGTCCTCTTTATTCCGGCCAACCCTGGCAACTACCACTGGATGCCCCTCCCCTTTACACATGACAACACCTGGGATTCTGTCCTGTCACACGGTGGCTTCTCTCCACATGCCCCGCCCCCGAGCCCAGGTAACATAATCTATGATGATTGTCAAGATGGTCGTTCATCACAATGAACGTGGTACTTCGTTAACAGCCTTTATTTTTCCACCTACAGCTGACTTGATTGCCACGGCGACACAGCTGACTAATCAGAGACTAGTGTGCGTGCTTGAGGTGTGTGCACTAGGTGGAGACAAAGTGGAACTCATCCTAAACCGTGCCTTTCCTCTACGGAGCTGACCCCACTCTGGGGAGAAGACCCACTCTTCCTGTTTTCCTGTGGAATATTCTTGGTCATAGCTGCATGTAAACTAGAAATTGTCAAAAATAGTCAAATTTGATTATTTAAAACCAGAAGTCTTCCACAGGAAATGCATTATTAATTTATATAATAAGTTAATAATCTTGTTCTCGCACCTCACAGACACACACACAAACAGGAATAAACAGTCACTTAGTAAATTACTTAACAGAATTGAATTACCTTTATTTTTTTTAAAGTTATTTCATATTATATTCATATTTATATCTATAATTGAAACTGTACATTATTTTGTAACGTAAAGTATGACCCTGGTAACTTGGGTAATATTGGATTTCTTCATACTGACTGATTAGTGTCTTATAACCCAAACCATTTTAAATAAATCAATGTTTGTACACTTAGAGGTCCAGGACTTTATCATTCTCATAGACAATGTTTCCTTTGATGATGACAAATCTGATCAGCTCTTGATGGCTTCCAAATTGATAGATAAGATGTTCCCATCTGCCAGAAGTTAAAAACAACAAGTCATTCCATTGGTTTAGAATCATAATTATATAAATTATAATAACACTTCTGATGCAACCATGTACCTTTGAATTTCATTTGGGGGGTGTGTGTGTGTGTGTACCGTGGGGCGTTGATGATGAGCAGATCTCCTTGTTTCCTGGGCTCCAGGGATCCGTGTGTGTGTGAGCATTGAAGAGCGTAGGCTGCGTTTATGGTGGCGGCGGCCAGAGCCTCTGGCATTGACATTTTGAGTGTCACACAGGCCAGGTGCATTACCATGGGCTAGCAAAGAGTGAGGTGTGATTACACAACTGAACGGCATCGTTTTAGCACATCATGTGACCGTCTCTGCACATGTACGGACATCTCTGGGCATGTATAAACATTTCTGCACATGTACAAACGTTTATGGATGTGTACGCTAGTTACCATTGAGCAGCAGTAAGCGTTAGGGTTGAAGTCACTGCCCAGAGAGACTATAACTCCAGCATCCAGCATATCTCTGGCACGAGGGCACGGAAGCCTGTTTTGACAATATGAAAGATAATTTTTGGTCATTCATGGCACACAATCCACATAGTTTAGTGCTTTTGTTAAAAACATTTACAGGATTTTTACGCTGAACATCCACCTGAGAATATAGGCAGTGGTAGGCAGAAGAATGGCTGACGTCTTGGCTGTTGCCATGGCAGCAATGCCCTCGTCTGTCACTTCCTCCAGGTGACTTATTGCTAAAGCTCCAAGCTCCGCCCCAAGCTAATGCCATGAGTGATGGGAAGAAATGAACACATTAGAGGTTTAGTACATTAGATATGTTTGTGTATACTTACATAGTTACATAGATGTACATAGGTCAGAGTATGTTGTATGTAGTGAGTTCAGAGACCCTTTGTTGTTGTGTGGATTTGATTTTGAACTGATAAAATAGGCCATCATTTTGCCCATCAGTGTGCACGGAATCACCCACAGTGATGAAGGGACAACATTTTTAGAGTTTTTAGAAAATGTATTAAAATACAAAAACTGAAATCTCATGGTCTTGTATAATAATATTAAAATAGACAGACAACCAGCACCTAATGGACAACTCTCTTCAGCACTTTAAAAATCAGCACATGGCCTGGCTAATAACAGCTTGACAGTGAACCGTCATGGTGCCTTCATGCTATGGGTGTACACACACTCCCCTTCCAATCTTAACTATGCTTGAGGGTATCTGTCAAAAATGAGATATACTGAGCAAAACCAGGTGTGCAAAGCTTGTTCGAGATGTATCCAGGAAAACTTGTAGGTGTAATTGCTGCTAAAGGGGGCTTCTACAAAGAATTCAATAAAAGGCCTGTATTATTTACAGTTTATGATTTTTAATACATTTCCAAAACACTCTGAAAACATTCACTTCATAATAATTATATATAATTATACAGATGGGTTAAAATGACAATTATAAAATTGAAAATCAAAGTCTGCACCAAGTAAAGGGGTGTGAATGCTTTCTGAATCCACCGCACGTAAAGACACATACACACCTGTCCAGAGTTCATTGGATGAAGTTCATCTCCATGGAAGTTGATGTTGAGCCCCATGTCTTTGCCGGCCTGTAGAATATGGCGGGTGGCGCTCAGATCAAAGACGCCTTTTTCACAGAACACGTCGATGTTGTCCACTTTAAGACTTCCTGCAGCCATTTGCTTTTGGATGGCAGGTAACTGCACTGTTAGAACATCTTCAGTTGCTTCCTCCACAGTCTTACCTCTGGACACAACATGTGTGTATTAAAGAAACGTCGCTGAAAACAAGCACATGGGTCTGGGTGACAACAGTTCAGTTCTAAACTCATGTCTGGGAGCGTCCTACAGCCAACAGTTCAGTTCTAAACTCATGTCTGGGAGCGTCCTACAGCAAACAGTTCCAGCTCTAAATGCACCTGGTCAACTACAGCTGCAGAATGCTGATTACTTACTATGTTAGCAACTGTAACACAGCAAAAAACATGCTTTGATGAAGCTGAAACTACATTAAGTAACTCCGCAATTCTGTAGGAGAGACTATACAATGAAACTTTTTGCTTAAGCAAGAGACCATGTACAAATGTGACAGAGAGACGGGACAAAGTCTGCGTGGCTTTTGTTTCCTTTACCTGGGCACAGCGTGTGCCCCACAGTATGTGGAGGATATCCCGATGGGCATGGTTCTCCTGGCAGCATCTATAACGTCCA
Source organism: Brachyhypopomus gauderio (assembly GCF_052324685.1). Lineage (NCBI taxonomy): Eukaryota > Metazoa > Chordata > Actinopteri > Gymnotiformes > Hypopomidae > Brachyhypopomus > Brachyhypopomus gauderio. The sequence continues at coordinate 12,494,816 of NC_135224.1, read as the reverse complement.
GCATCTTTAGCTCGGTCTGGAGCTCCAGGCCGTAGCCGCTCTTACACTCCACCAGCGTGGTGCCGGCCCTCAGCATGCGCTCCAGACGGCCCCTCAGCGCCTGCAGCAGAGACTCCGGGGCCGCCGCACGCGTGTGGCTCACGGTGAAGTGAATGCCCCCGCCAGCCTCGTGCACCTGCATGTACGTGGCGCCGGCTAGCTACATGCACACAGACAAGCAATTCATATTTAAACCTTGAATCACATATGTGACAAATTTACCATGAATCTCAGCTTCAGAGGTATTTCTTATACTCAGTAATAAAGGTGTTCTTTATTCAGAGGTATTTCTTATACTCAGTAATAAAGGTGTTCTTTATTCAGAGGTATTTCTTATACTCAGTAATAAAGGTGTTCTTTATTCAGAGGTATTTCTTATACTCAGTAATAAAGGTGTTCTTTATTCAGAGGTATTTCTTATACTCAGTAATAAAGGTGTTCTTTATTCAGAGGTATTTCTTATACTCAGTAATAACGGTGTTCTTTATTCAGAGGTATTTCTTATACTCAGTAATAAAGGTGTTCTTTGTGACAGGGAACAAGGGAGTTTCTAATCAGGCGACAGAGAAAATTTGTCGTGCGAGACGGAGAAACCTGAGTGATTAAAGATCGTCTTGCTCTACCTTCATTGCAAACTCGTGCACTCTGTCTCCAGCCCAAACAGGATGAGTGTGGGCGTCAACCAGGCCTAGGAGAACACATGATCATGAAGATTACAGTTGGAACAGTAGGAAGAGAACGTCATACAGTTAGGACAGTTTGGAGGTTAGTGGCTGCAGGATGACAACTTGCCTGGAAGAACACACATGCCCGCAGCATCCAGAACTTTATCGAACACGGCGCCTCTGAACTGTGACTCAATGGACTCTGCTGTCCCCACGGCTTTTATCAGTCCATCACTACACAGGCACATTTTTCAATTTTAAGTCAAAGCATTTGTTTGACAAAAACATTTTTGCACTGTCACCATCACATTCAAAGTTAGCTATCCCAGTCAAAGTGTTTGAACAATCAGAAATGAATGCTATAATTATCATATAAAAAGCATTACTTACTGTCCAATTATTACACTTCCATTGTCAATAACTGCCAAATTCTGCATGCCATCTTTGGTTAGAAACTTCTCACCATTTTTACACACTAAAACAACTTGTTTGGCGTCCTTCACTAAAAGCTTAAAATTGCTGGACATTTTCTGCCAATTTTGCCCTTTGTATCACATGCACTTTTAGAATGCTGAGCTCCCAGTTGAAAATGCAGGTAAATATTAGCAAAGCCTCAAATGCGGCAGGCTACGGGGCAAAGGTTTCTGATGGGAGGGGCAAATATAAAACTGGTGTTAGGGGGTGGGAGTGGGTCCCATGTTAAAAATGTCACAAGCATCTATCCAATGGGAGAAATCAGGTTGTTTGCTTCAGACCTGCTTGAAATAGTAATGAATACATTGATGCACATTTCGACTGTGCTTGATTGCCCCTTATGCAGCTCTGAACTGACCAAAAAGTGATTTAAAAAAATCCAGAGCCCTCAACTGCTGCCAAAGCAGGATTCTTCACATCTTCTGCATTAGCAGCACAAGTGTAAAGACGTGTAAAGATCTTGATGATCTTTATCTCATTTCCCTGGGACAGCCTAGAATTGCTAGTTGTCTATGTAATAAATCCCATTTTGCATTTTAATTTGTTGAAAGACTGAGTCACCTTCTAGGAAATGTTTTTTGTACTGTACATTTGAAGAGCACCGAAAGACCACAAAGTAGTACTTCATCCTACCTGACAGGTTATAGTGAATACAATATAACTTAAAATATATATGGCTTATAATACTGAGAAGTAGACTTAAGACTGCTTATATAACATGGTTACTGAATGAGATATTTTGTAAGACACACAATATGTAGATTTATATATAGATTTGATATGCATCAATCAGGGTTGGCAGCTGACGCAAATTTTACATTTTCCATAGTGTAAAAACGTTGTGTGGAGTATGTATACTTATGCAATGAAACTGTTCTGGAACGCAAGGTGAATTTAAGAGAATCAGAACAATTGTATCATGTTGTATTCCAAAAATTACCTAAATCCTTGCCACAAAAATGTGTAGTGACTGTTGTTGATCTTAAGTTATTTGAGAAAAAAATAAAACAGAAAAATACAAAATGCATAATTTTATTTGCACTACCGTGTCATGAAAATTATGCTTTTACAATGTAAAAAAAAAAAACAACCAACAATTGAATTTCACAAAAAAAGAAAAGTTCACATACAACTTAAAACAAACTAACTTAGACATGTTTAATATCCACTCCATAATCACACATCTCTTATTATTCTCTCATCTCCCCATCCTCTTCCTCCTCTTCCACTCCTCGTATATACAAAACATTGTTACACCTGGAAAACAAGTAAACCAGAATTTCAATGAACATAGGTTTGGGAAAAGTCAGAATAATGTATGTCAAAATCATTGCCTCATGTCAATATTGTTGTGTAAACACAGAATGGCAAAACTACAGGAATAAATGTAGCTTGCCTTAATTATACATTTCCCAGCTGGGGACACATACGAACACAACTACAGCATTGAGGACAACTCTCCACACACTTAAGCAACACCTCATAATTGTAGTTAATAGCACAGCATTTGGCTGGACATTTTTGGGTGGCTGTCCACTCTAAACACAGCCTTCACATGGAAATGTAAACACTGCATTGTCTGATAAGATAAATGGCCCATCACTCAATATCCAGTCAGCCTCGTTCCCGTGTTCTGAATCCTCCCAGAGATTTAGAGGGTAGCTCACTAAACTTGGATACATGCAAATGGGTTTGCAATTTGTAGCCCATCTTCAGGCTGGTACGTGCACATGAACCTAGTTTATGATGCAATGTGGTGCTACAGACACCCAGTCAATTGTGTGTTGGATCGAGGTGACAAGTGGGAGATTACAGCCTGAAGTGTAAATCTCAATGCTGAAGCAGGCCTGTGCACTGTGCGGTGTAATTCAGAGGTACTCTTACCTGATCAGCACTTCACCGAGGTGACCCGCCAAAGCTCCGTCAACATATTCCTCTGTGTTGGCCAACTGGACATGAAGCAAGAGGAAGGGAAGAGTACTAGAATTACGATTCGTGAAACTAAATCACTGGCCTCTTTGATAAAGTAACAATCTGAACAAATAGGCACGCACTTTGTTAGTCGCTATGTATTTAAAAAACCCTTTTGATGGGATGTTGGTGCATCAGTATATCTGCACTTTTAGTAAAATAAGAAGGATCAATATTTTGGTGGTGTTTTGAACCAGTTTTTAAAGTCCAAGTCAACTTTATTGCCAACATCTCCAATATCTTCAGGACATACAGAGGATGGAAATTATGTTACTCTCAGACCCTATGGTGCACCAATAGACAGTAAACAGTAGATACATTACAACAAATAAATACTCTAAAATGTAAATCCAAGTATAAAAAAGTGGTTCATTGGCAACAATGAACTTGATTATTCACACACTGCCAATACTGAAATGTTTATTACCAATATTTTAAGGTACCAAAATCTGAGATTACTGAGGGAGCAATGTGTTTTGTGTAACTAAACAAATTAAAACACAGTTGATCTAGCTAACTTATTATTTAGTCACGTGGGATTGGCGAGGGTGTTTAATAATAAAAATTCATAGAAGTGAATGGAAAAGCGAACCTAGGTTAGCTAACTAGCTACAATACCTGCATGTTCATGTAGCCGTCCACCGATACCAAGTAACCCTTGTACTCCATACCCCATTTCAGCTTCACCATCACGGGTTTTCCTGTCAGACCGTTCAAGAACGGCTTCGGGTTCAGTGGCAAACTCTGGAAATAGTGGGTGAATTAGTGAAGGTTTTAGCACAGAGGTATAAGGACAGTGTTACTACCAGTGTTGGGTTTCTGTCAGCCTTAATAACGTCACATCCATAATTGTGGGAAATGAACGTAAATTAATGTGTGAGCAAGATTTTACACTCTTATCAAAAATGGGAAATGCAGAATAAAAATAATAAAATGTCACGTCTCGTGTTATTAGTGCGAATACAGCTGGTGGATACAGCAACGAAACTCTTACGTTGGAGCTGCATTTGTTAGCCAACTAGCCATAACGCTAACTAGCTTACCAACTCGCCGACAAGTTCTTGAATGAAAATTCCTTCACGTTCGCCCAACGAATCATGCAACGAACCGAGTGAAAACGGTTTAACCAGGACTTACCATGCCGGGGACTCAAAAGCAGTTTTCAAATCCAATGAAAAATAATTACTTAATTGAAAAGCATATATAGCAGATGCACACTCGCACGCCTTGCCGCCAGGAAAAGGAAGGACAACGAGTAACCTTTGAACTCAAAACGTAGAACACGTGAACGGCAGCGCCGTCTACTGTCCTGGAATAATTATACACGTCCCCATATTCGTGTTTTACGTTTCATTTGACATGCATAGATGGCTCCATGACGTACGAGACAAACAGTACTCATTTGTCGTTTGTGTAAGTGTTGGGAATCAGACTTAATCGAAGTAATGTAAGGTGTAAAGTAGCTGTTGCTCAGATTCATTCATTTGCCCAACTATTATGTTCTACAATAACACGTTATATTCTTAAACAGTGCTGTTGGGGCATGAACAGTCAAACCAACCACAAGGATTTGAATCAAAAGTATTAACATTACAAGCCTACAAAACTGCCAACTGATAAATGTTAGTCATAATGATATTTAAGTGTTTGAGGTGCACTTACAGGTAGATATTTTATCATATTGCCTAGCTTTTTAGCTTCTTGAATGGTTACACACATAGGGCAACAAGTTATCATTTTTGTTACTATTAGGATATTTAATTTAATCAAGTTTTCCCTATAGCAAAATAGCCACTGTATCAGATATGCCCTAGCCTAAGGTAGGAGTAGTGCCTAAAAAATAGACACCCTTCCTTTCCCATGAATCATGTTTTATTGTCATCTGACCTTTGGCTTATTGCACATGTATCACCAAAGACTACTACTGAAAAGCTTCAGTCCTACCCAGAGAGGCAGACTCAACGTGACATTGTACCTTCGAAATCTGAGGGACGTGTAATGGATATGAGCTGGAATAGACTACATAGAATGAAAAGAATGGCCCGTCCTCCCTTCTGAAGTTCTCTAAACTCTGGAAAAGAATATGGGAGATTTGTAGGAAGCTTGACTATGGTATGTACTCACACCGCTAACCTGGGAAACAACAACAACATCAATGGCAGAAGCATATCAATGTAAGCTTCACTCTCCACAAAAATGAAATGGAACTCCCCTCCAAACAGGATTGCTGGATCTTGAAAGAGACTCTGTCAGTAAGAGCTGCCTCAGTATTTGTAGGTTCTCCAGAAAGCTTCCACCTATCCACCCAGCTATGATGGGGAAAACAACATATATAAAAACCTTTTCAAATGTGCTTCAAGCTATAGTTCAAATAAATTGCTTGATACCTTATTGCTTTCAATGGGACATTCAGAAATTGATGGAGATGTAGCAGCCAAACAATATGATTTATATTACAAGACCAGACTGAATTGAAAATGTAAAAGTAATCTTTATGCTCCCCAATTCTGGGCCTGAAGTTCCACTGCACATTTTTTGTTTTTTAACCTGCTCTAACGCGCCCCTTTTAAACCACATGAATAGCTTGTAATTTATTCTAGCTGATGAGTTGAGTCAGGTGAGCTGAGAGCAGAAAGAAATCTAAAAAGAGTAGTGCAGGGTTCACTCAAGGCCAAGACACCCACTCACAAATCTAAAGAGATAGTTCAGGCTATATGGAATGATAAACAAAATAAAAGTCCTGATCTAAACTGTAAATCCTATATAGGATGGAAACGTAAATAAAAGACAGTATATGTGTATAAGTATATGTGTATATAAACTTCACTTGTGCAGGAGGCAGGGCTGTGACCCAACAATGCAGGGCTCTTTTAAAACCTTTCATGAGGAATTCATTTATGAAGCTGCAGGCAGTTTGTAAATCCACACTAAGAGATTATGAGCGGAAATCTTTTGCCAAGCTGCATTCCAGACAATCAATCAGGAAAAATTCAGTGAATGCTCCGTCTTTTATTCGCCCCGTTTCGACCTCTTTCCCCCTCTTCTTGCTTTTCCCGTCTGGCCTATCAACCTGCTCTGCCACCCTTTAGCATTGACACCAGACATGCTCTGAGATTAAACCGTTGAGTATTATGTGATCAGACAGCATAAATTAGACCACAGAGCTGTAGTTCGTGTAGCCTAATTCTGTTTCTGTCAATAATTTACACTGGTGTCATGTCCCCATATGCTTTAAGGCGCAGGCTGCGCACGTAGGTACACATTTTCTGCTTCCAAGTCATCAGTGACTCACGTCACAAACTCAAGTTTGCTCAGAACGCTCCTTTAAAACTGAGCAGAAAATATTCAGAGACTGGGAGGAGCCAAAGTTCACAGTGCTGTCACTCACAAATATTCTGGAGATTGCAACTCAAGAGAACAGCGACACTGTGGCAACCCATTAAAGTCTCATCTAAAGAACGACACCGCTTCAGTGACAGGGGGTAACATGGCACGTCCGTGGTAGTGTCGCTTGCTCGGGACCGCAAACAAATGGCGTTGTCGCGCGAGACTTCTATACCGTTTTTAGGTGAATGATTCCTGTTCGGTATAGTTGGAAATCACCTCCGTTTAGCAACGTTCTTGCACCTGGCCGACCCACGCGAATGAAATCGTGCTTCTACTTGCCGTTTGAGAAACTCAATATTGGATCTTTTTGATAATTTGTTGACTAGATAACTTACTTGAGTCATCCAGCGTTCATTCGGAGTTTTTTTTCCCCAAAACCACAAAGTTTTGATCTGGGATCTTGACGAGAGAATGATGAACAGATGGATTTTGTTTTTTGCTTTCGCTTGCAGTGGTCCTCACTTAGCGCGTTCAGGTGAGTGTCCTGCGCTCCAAGCGCGTTATGTTCTCGCACGCTGCGGCGCCGTGCAGGTGCGATCAAAACAAGGACAGATTATAAAAAACAGACACATAGACACACAGAAAGATAATTATGTCCTGATATGTGCACGAGTATACATTTGAAGTGCGCGTGACTGCCGTGCCTTAATTGTGTTAGTACAATCACACCACTGCTAGGTGAGGGTGTGATATTGTTTGTTTATCTGTGCCTTAGGCTGTGAAAATCGAGTGTGTAACCCTCGCATGGGTAATCTGGCAGTGGGAAGGCGTTTGCGCACGGACACCCAGTGCGGCTTCTCCTCGCCGGAGTACGCGTGTAACTATGACGACGGCAGCTGTGTGCCAAGCTGCGAGGTGTGTGACCCATCAGTGGCGGAGAAGGCCCATCCGCCCACGTCTATGACGGACTCGCCTTTCAGACGGCCCCCGACGTGGTGGCAGTCAGCCCTTGGCATCGCCAATGAGTCTCTGCAGCTGGACCTGGAGACGGAGTTCTACTTCACTCACCTAATTATCATATTCCGCTCGGCCCGCCCCGCTGCCATGGAGCTCGAGCGTTCGCGGGATTTCGGCCGCACGTGGAGCAGGCTGCGCCTCTACGCCCGAAACTGCAGCAGTATGTTTGGGGTGGAGGACGGCGGACAGTGCACGGAGAAGTACTCCTCATCGCAGCCTTGCAGCGGTGGAGAGGTGCATGCACGCGCGCGCGCACACACACGCACACACACACACACACACAGCATAAAACTCCTCACTTGTGCTCAGATTGTGTGTATGTGTGTGGTGGTGGGGGTCTATCTCTAGGTTATTTTCCGCGCTCTCTCACCCTGGGACACCCTCCAGCCCTACAGCTCCGAGGCTCACGCTCGCCTTGGCATCACCAACCTGCGAGTGCGCCTGCTACGTCCGCAGCAGTGCCCGTGCCGGCTCAAAGCTCCGCCCACCCTCCCGACGGCGCCCTACGCCATATACGACCTCATCCTGAAGGGGGCCTGCCTTTGCCACGGCCACTCGGACCAGTGTGTGCCTGCTGCTGGATTCCAGCTCATGCCCCACCGCGGTCACCATGTGGTGAGTGAGCAGGCTGCGTTGGCATGTGTGCGGGTGCATGTGGAGAGTGCAGAGTTCCTTTAGATACTGTAGCCTTCAGGAACTTTGATGGGGTTTTTTTTTTGCCCAAGACATGTCAGTGAGGCTTATCACTCACTGACATGGGATCTTTATCTGTTTGGATCTCTGTGAAGATATAAGGGTCCAGACCTGGTAGGATGTTTGATGGGAAGTAATGGTGTCTTGACCTGCTTTTACGCCATTGTTTATTTTTTTAAAAATCTACACGATATAAACCTGCCAATCTCTTCCACCAGGTGCATCCTGGCAGGCTAACTTCAGACAGACTGGCAGTACCTATATTGAATACAAGCAATATTAAAACATCATACCTTTCTGCTTTTAAATGCCTGATCTGTTTATTTTTTGAATTACCATATTCAATACTCTTCATCTTTTGCCATTGCGTTGTGAGGAACAGATTACATAGATGGTGTAGTGCTTTGATATGTAGTGTGCCCCTCACTGGAAACATTACTGTAAACCCAAACTCTTGATAGCGAGGCTGAGATGCGAGAAGAGATATCGCGGTGAGACAGGAAGTGGGAGAGGACCGGCGAGACGCGGGGAGGACACGGAGGCGACATGAAGCACACCGCTGTGCTCACTTTCCCTAATTCACTCTCCTGTTGTTCGGCCTTCTGTAATCAGCCGGCAGCAGCAATCAGCGATACACACACACACACACACACACACACACACACACACACACATATAAACACTGTGGCCAAGGGAGTGTCACCCAGTTTGATCCAGCAGTCCAGACCCATGTCAACCTGAACACTCAGTGGGATTGGTTAATTTAGTAGGGCCCTAGGTGTATGCGTATCATATTTTCCTCCATATGATGATGGTTATTATAAATATATGTGAAACTGATTGTGATGCCAGTTCTTTAGAAGCTTGCTTATTATCACATATTCTTGTTCTTTTGCTTTGCTCTCAGTTTCCTGTTTCCCTCCAGGGCCCAGTTTGTTTTGTTCATAGATGTGTGAGTTCTCATGAGCTGAGACGGTAGTGGCCTGCGTTAAATTCTAATTTGGACAGTGTGCCAGTCACGGACAATCTAGTTGAAGTGGGTAGAGTAGTCAAATGGAATATTCTGCACACTGCCTTGTATGTCTTCCTTGGACAGACTGATTTGGGGACTTGTGTGACATGATGTGGAACTTTTGGAAGCAGTGAAATGGGGGTGTAAGATGAGAGGAAGTGGGACTGAGTAAACAGTGGAGTAGATTTGGCCTGGGTAGAGTTTGAAAAGTGAGTGAGGAATCACACGTTGAAGGTTACAGCAGAGAGCAGCTTATGCCTGTTTAATTCGCTGGAAGAAAATGACTCATCTTTGACATATCATGTCATCTCTAAACATGCAGATCTAAATATGCTCTTTCCACTTAATGAAAAGCTTCTTGCAAAGAACACAGGAAAGTATAGCTAATGTATAGTAATGTAATGTATTTTATTGTATTGTATTGTAATGTAATGAATTGTGTCTCCTTTTCAGGTGCATGGCAAGTGTGTGTGTCAGCATCACACAGCAGGTGACCACTGTGAAAGATGTGATAGTTTCTTTAATGAACAACCATGGAGACCAGCCAGTGGCATAACTGGAGAAGCTCACCAGTGTGCTAGTCAGTTATACTCTCTCTCTCTCTCTCTCTCTCTCTCTCTCTCTCTCTCTCTCTCTCTCTCTCTCTCTCTCTCTCGCCCTCTTCCTCCCCCCCTCTCTTGGCTCAATACTGCTGTACCCCTATATGCACCAACAAGCATGTTGCTATCTGCATCTTCTCTATGCTAAACGATGCCGCTTTTATTCACAATGCAGCTGTAGTCACTTACCTCATGTGTGTGCAGAGTGCAAGTGTAATGGGCACGCGGAGAGCTGCCACTTCGACGTGAGCACGTGGCTTCGCTCAGGTCGGCGCAGCGGGGGTGTGTGCCACTGCCTGCACCACACGGAGGGGCAGCACTGCCAGCATTGCCAGAGGGGCTTCTACAGACACCCCGAAAGACCCCTGAGCGACGCCGGCTCCTGCACACGTAAGACACGGCTGTACAAGCTAATACACACAACAAGCTAACATGCGCCACAGTCTAATACACACAACAAGCTAACAACACTAACTGCACTTTAGAGGCTGTTGACTTAAATGTGATTCATAATGATATGGCTGTCAGGGTGTGTAGGTTTTGTATTAAAAATGGTTTAGAGTGAAATGGGGCTTTTTCTTTCTCTGGGTTCTTGGTTCAATGCGTGTGTGTGTGTGTGTGTGTGTGTGTGTGTGTGTGTGTGTGTGTGTGTGTGTGTGTGTGTGTGTGTGCGTGCATGCATGTGAATGTGTTTAAATATTTATTTATGAAGTTTGGCCAGGATGGTGTCAAAGTTCAGGAAGTGTGCATTTTTTGCTAAATACATTAGACACGCACCCACACAAATACACACATTCACACACATTTCCAGCTCGGAATGCTGATGGCTCTTATAACGAGCTGAGACATGCAGAATAACAAGAGCACTGCTGGGCCCATGGCTGTGTGTGTGTGTGTGTGTGTGTGTGTGTGTGTGTGTGTGTGTGTGTGTGTGTGTGTGCACATGTACACACATGTGCATATGCATGGTTGTATGTGATTGTGTGTATGTAGACAGATTATTCATCACATACATTGACCCACTTCATGCAGTACCTTCATAGCAAAAGCACCATTCTCATCTGGACAGTGCTATATACTATATACATCTTTTGCCCACAAATCTAGTAATAGCTATTTCATAACTATTTCTGAGCATGTATGTATTCAAGTCCTTTTCTGGAATCTTTTCTTTCCTTTTATATAAATTTCAAAAAGTTTCAAAAAGTGCTATTACAGATCAGCACTATGAAAACACATGCATTTCCTGTATTGTGTGACTATGGCAGAATTGTTGCCTTATAATGGAGTTGTGTTGGTGGTCTACTCTACTGCAACACCTATAATAAAGCAGTGTACATAATCTAGATCCTGATATGTTCAGATATGTTCAAAAAGGAATAATACTTTAATGTAGTTAATAATTGATGGCTTTCTAAAATATTTATATACATATATATATATATATATATATATATATATATATATATATATATATATATATATATATATATATATATATATATAAAACATTTCAGTCAATATATTTGACTGAAACAGCACTACTTAAAATACTAAAAAAAAAAAAAGTTACTAACAAAAGCTGTGCCAATGCTTTCATGTGTGCAATTTTAATTATGTAGATCAAAAATTGCTCCTAATAAACTTAAAGGCAGTAGCCTAAGCAAAGAAGTTTCCCTCTCCCCAGCCACCTCTTCTAGCTCTTCTGGGGGGATACCAAGGCGTTCCCAGGACAGTCAAGAGATATAATCTCTCCAGCATGTCCTGGGTCTTCAACGGGGTCTCCTCCCAGACCAGATGCCTGAATCATCTCAACAGGCTCTTCTCTACATTGAGGAGCAGCTCTACTCCGAGCCTCTCCCAGATGACTGTACTCCATACCTTATCTCTGAGAGAACCTGGACACTCAAACTGATCCAAGGACAGCTGTAGATCCTGGCCTTATGATGCCAACAAGACCACATCATCCGCAAAAAGGAGATGCGGAATCCTAGGCCACCCACCTGAACCCCCTCCACCACTTGGCTACACCGATAAATTCTGTCCATAAGAGTTATTAACAGAATCTGTGACACAGGGCAGCCCTGGTGGAGTCCTTCTCCCACCGCGAACCAAGCTCCTGCTCCATTTGTACAGGGACTGGAGAGCCCATAGCAGTGGGCCATCCTGTTTTGATAGTCCAGAGGTACTGCCCCCGATGTACATGCGCTGTTGCAAAGATGTGTCAGCCAGGAGAGTCGCACATCACCCCTGGAGCCTTGCCGCCAAGGAGTTTCACAACTACTCTGGTCACCTCAGCCTGAGTAATGGGCAAACCCCCATCTGAGTCCTCCAGTTCTGCTTCCTCTGTGGAAGGCATGATGATGGGATTGAGAATATCCTCGAAATATTCCTTCCACCACCCCAGTTGAGGTCAGCAGATCCCCAGCCCCAGTGTATACAGTGTTGGTCAGGAACTGCTTTGCCCTCCTGAGTTGCTTGACGGTTTTCCAGAATCTTCATGCAAAAAGTCAGTTTCCATGGTCTCACCGAACTCTTCCCACACCTGAGTTTTTGCTTCTGCGACCATCAAAGCCGCGATCCGCTTGGCCCTCCTGTACTCATCTGCTGCCTCCAGAGTTGCACAAGCCCACCAGGCCCGATAGGACTCAGCATGACAGCCTGCCTTACCTGAGGTGTCTATCATTGGGTTCAGGATTGCCACCATGACAGGCACAACCTTGTGGCCACAGCTCAAGTCCGCTGCATTGACAATGGAGGCACGGAACAAGGCCCACTCGGACTTAATGTCCCCAGCATCCATTGGGATGCTGTCAAAGCTGGATGTGGGAGTTGAAGATCTTTCTGACAGGTTCCTCTGCCTGACGTTCCCAGCAGACCCTCACGATACATTTGGGTCTTGCCACTAGGTGGTGATCGGTTGACAGCTCAGCTCCTCTCTTTAGCTGAGTGTCCAAGACACATGGTTACAAGTCCGACGACGTGATTACAAAATCGATCATTGAACTGCGACCTAAGGTGAGCTGGTGCCATATGCACTTATGGATACCTCTGTGCTCGGAACATGGTGTTCGTTATGGACAGAAGTCCAATAACAACACCACTCGGGTTCAGATCAAAGAGGCTGTTCCTCCCAATCACACCCTTCCAGGTCCTACTGTCATTGGCCACGTGAACGTGAAGTCCCCTAGCAGAACAATGGGATCGACAGAAGGGGCACCTTCCAGTATCCCCTCCAAGGACTCCAAGAAGGCCGGGTACTCCAAACTGCCATTTGGTGCATAAGCACAAACAACAGTCAGAGCCCCTTTCCCAACCCGAAGGCGCAGAGAAGCAACACTAATATACAGGCAGTGAGCCAGGGAGCTATGAGTAAGCCCACTCCTATCCTCTGCATTTTAGGCAACTCCATAAAAGAATAAAGTTCAGCCTCTCTCTCTCTCTCTCTCTCTCTCTCTCTCTCTCTCTCTCTCTCTCTCTCTCTCTCTCGAATTAGTTCCAGAACCCAACTATATCTAGTTGGTATCTCTCAGCCTTGCACAACAGCTCAGGCTCCTTCCCAACCAGAGAGGTTACGTTCCATGTCCCAAGAGCAAGCTTCAGTAACCGAGGATCTGTAAGCCAAGGCCCCCGCCTTCGGCCACCACCCGATCCACAATGCACCAGACCCCTAGTACTACCTTGCCCACAGGTGGTGGGCCCATGGGAGAGTGGACCCATGTATCTCTTTCGGGCTGTGCTGGGCCGGGCCCCATGGGTAGAGACCCGGCCAGCAGGCACTTGCAAAGGAGCCCCTCCCCCAGACCAGGCTCCAGGGTGAGGCCCTGAAACCCTGTTCCAGGCAATGGTATCTGGGTCCTGTTATTTGTGAATTCCATAGGGGTTTTTGGATCACTTTTTGTCTGCCCCATCACCTAGGACCAATTTGCTTTCGGAGACCCTACAGGGGGCATTGACAACCTAGCTCATAGGATCATGTAGGCACGCAAACCCCTGCACCATGATAAGGTGGTGATCCACAGAGGGGGTAATTGTTAATTTATAAAATATTTATGTAGACGACTTGGCCTCCAGGACCTCAGCCTCGATGACCATATTTTAAAATCACACTTGTAGGTCTTTTGTCACGTAGGGCAACGCCCCCTCTCGTAGCTGTCACTCTGGGTTCCCTCATGTCCGTGTTCCCTGCCTGTTTGTCCCGCCCTGCTCGTTTGTCTTCGTGTTTCCTTGTTTGTTACCACGCCCAGTGTCATTGCCATCACCTGTCCCTAGTTAGTTTCTATGTATAAAGTCCCGTCATTCCCCAGTCGTGTGATCCGTGATTTTGTCTACTTCGTGCCTTGTGCTTTGTTGCCTGTTGGTTGTGAGTATTGTTTCCGCTGCCTGCATTCCTGCCTGTTCCGTGTATCCCCGTCGTGTTTGGTTTATCTGTCCGAGTATGTCTGTTGTTATTTCTGGTATGGACTGCCTTCCCGTTATGACCCCTGCCTGCCACTACGACTCTGCTTTTGGAATTTCCTGTATTAAATCTCGCTCTCCTCCGCGTTTGTGTCCGTCTCCATGTTCTGCCCAGCGCAGATCGTTACATAATCACGGATCTTACAAGGACACAGCGAGGGAGCGAGACTCTGGTGAGTTTAATCGCGGTGATGAGATGTTGACTGGTTCGGTCCAGTTCAACTCTCCGATATCGCAGCGTGAACGAACCAGAGACAGAAATTCCCCTGGCGCTGTGGGAACACGGAAGTCTCGACGCGCACCAACGAAAGCCCAGTCACTTTCGGTTTCGACTGGCTTTCGCGTCGAGACTCCTGTTGAGCGCTACGTGTCTGCCCGGCTTGATCACTATAGGGAGGAGAAACCTATAGTACAAGTCGCAGGCAGACGGATTGAGTGCACAGACTGGCATTTGCTTAACCCTCGGTTGGCTCTCGATGGCGTCTGCGAGCTCCCGACGCCTCAGAGGAGGCGGAGCCGTCGCAGAGAGAGCCGCCGAGGGGCTTCTGTGTCTGTGTATTCTTCCAGGCTCACCCAGGACCCTGAGGAGGAGGACCTACCGCCGCTGACCCCGCCAGCTATACATCACGACACCCCCAAGTATTTTTTGGGGGGGAGTACAAGCCACGTCGGCTTGGCGGACACGCCCCCCGATGACGTCGGTATAGTGGCTCCGCCCCCCGAGGACGTCGGCTTGGCGGACACGCCCCCCGATGACGTCAGTATGGTGGCTCCGCCCCCCGAGGACGTCGGCTTGGCGGACACGCCCCCCGATGACGTCAGTATAGTGGCTCCGCCCCCCGAGGACGTCGGCTTGGCGGTTCCGCCCCCCGAGGACGTCGGCTTGGCGGTTCCGCCCCCCGAGGACGTCGGCTTGGCGGTTCCGCCCCCCGAGGACGTCGGCTTGGCGGTTCCGCCCCCCGAGGACGTCGGCTTGGCGGTTCCGCCCCCCGAGGACGTCGGCTTGGCGGTTCCGCCCCCCGAGGACGTCAGCATGGCGGTTCCGCCCCCCGAGAACGTCGGCTTGGTGGCTCCGCCCCCCGAGTGCATCTCCTCACCTCGGATTCCTGTCCCCGCTGCCCGTAGGCAGTTCGTGCCTGTTCCTGTCCCCGCAACCCAGGAGAGGTCGTCCACGCCGGTTCCTGTCCCTGCGACCCAGGAGAGGTCGTCCACGCCGGTTCCTGTCCCTGCTGCCCGTCGGCAGTCCGTGCCTGTTCCTGACCCCGCGACCCAGGAGAGGTCGTCCACGCCGGTTCCTGTCCCCGCGACCCAGGAGGGGTCGTCCACGCCGGTTCCTGTCCCCGCGACCCAGGAGGGGTCGTCCACGCCGGTTCCTGTCCCCGCGACCCAGGAGGGGTCGTCCACGCCGGTTCCTGTTCCCGCTGCCCGCCAGCGGACCCTGCCTGTTCCCGCTGCCCGCCAGCGGACCCTGCCTGTTCCCGCTGCCCGCCAGCGGACCCTGCCTGTTCCCGCTGCCCGCCAGCGGACCCTGCCTGTGCCCGCTGCCCGCCGCCCGGCTCCGCCTGTGCCCGCTGCCCGCCGCCCGGCTCCGCCTGTGCCCGCTGCCCGCCGCCCGGCTGCGCCTGTGCCCGCTGCCCGCCCGCGCCTGTGCCCGCTGCCCGCCGCCCGGCCGCGCCTGTGCCCGCTGCCCGCCGCCCGGCCGCGCCTGTGCCCGCTGCCCGCCGCCCGGCCGCGCCTGTGCCCGCTGCCCGCCATGTACCTCCTATGTTCCGTTGCCCGTGTTCCCCTTGCTCCCTGGTCCCGTCCCTGGTTTTGTTTTGGTCCCTGTCCCCGTGGTTGTGTCTGTTCGTGTCCATGTTCCTGTTCCTGTGTCTGTTTCCTGTGGTGTCGTCTCTGTCCCGGTCCCCGTGTCTGTTCCCCAAGTTGTTACCCACCTTGTTCCTGTCCCCGTCACCATCGTCCAAGCCGTGTTTGCCTCAGTGTTTACCTCTGCCCTGTCCCCTGGCCCCGCTCCAGTGTCTGTCCCCAGTCCTGTCCGGTCCAGTCCTGCTCCTGTGCCTCGCCCTGGCCCTGTCCTGCCCCCCTGTGTCCCGTGTCATGCCGTGTCCCGGCCCAGCTCTTGGCCTGTCTCCCTGTCTCCAGTCCCTGCCGTGTCCCAGGTCCCCCGTCCTATTTTGTCTGGTCCTGTCCCTCCGGTCTGTCCTGTGTCCGCTGTCCCTGTCCTGTCTGCCCTTGCGTGCCCCGGAGTGGCACGCTTTGAGGGGGGGTTCTGTCACGTAGGGCAACGCCCCCTCTCGTAGCTGTCACTCTGGGTTCCCTCATGTCCGTGTTCCCTGCCTGTTTGTCCCGCCCTGCTCGTTTGTCTTCGTGTTTCCTTGTTTGTTACCACGCCCAGTGTCATTGCCATCACCTGTCCCTAGTTAGTTTCTATGTATAAAGTCCCGTCATTCCCCAGTCGTGTGATCCGTGATTTTGTCTACTTCGTGCCTTGTGCTTTGTTGCCTGTTGGTTGTGAGTATTGTTTCCGCTGCCTGCATTCCTGCCTGTTCCGTGTATCCCCGTCGTGTTTGGTTTATCTGTCCGAGTATGTCTGTTGTTATTTCTGGTATGGACTGCCTTCCCGTTATGACCCCTGCCTGCCACTACGACTCTGCTTTTGGAATTTCCTGTATTAAATCTCGCTCTCCTCCGCGTTTGTGTCCGTCTCCATGTTCTGCCCAGCGCAGATCGTTACATCTTTATATTTATATTTGGTCTTCTTCCATTTTTTTTTCTTCTGTACATACACACATTTGGTCAAGTAATCATGAGCCATATGATAATTCACTTACAGCTGGACATATCTGTAGGACTAGATGATGCAACCAATTAAACATAAATTGTTTTTTGCTTTCAGGAAAGCAGTACATTAATGATTGATTGGCAAACTGTGTCACTCCCTCCAGGAAATACACAACACTTTGATTCTTCTGTTACTGATGGATTTATTTTCCCCTTTGGGATGGCACTTCACACTGCAATCCACCGTCGAACTGTTCAAATATATAGTGAACATAACAATCACATGTTCGTATTCAAACATACAACAAAAATGAACGTAAAATGCGCATACATAAACAATGCTATTAACATACCTCGCTGGCTGCACATAACCGTGAGGGAATGAGTTAACTTGCAACTCGAATTAAACAGGCGACGTACTTTAGTTATCAGTTGTAACCTTAGCTATCCTTTAGCTTAGCAAAATGTCTTAACGTCTGACTTGCGCACCTTCTTCATACTAAAAAAAAACAAAGAAGCACCAGTAAAAAGGGTCCGTGTAGAACACAAATCGTAGTATGTTCGTTCTCATATAATGCAACCCAAATTAGTACAGTCAAATTACTTAAATGAAGAAATAAATATTTAACAAAGGTATCAAAACAAATGACAATATTTATGGCAGTTAAAAACTGCAACAAATTATTAAGATCTTCATTAACTTTCAAATGTACCACCAGATTAACCAACAAGGTGCTGCCTTATGTTTTTATGCTGTGGAACTCCAAAGCTTTGGAAGTCCCAGCCCTAAGGGAAGATTATGAGGAATTTTAAGTTGCAGCTCAACTTACACATATTTAATTTCACTATTCCACATTAATTCTGTTTTAATTTCTTTATTCGTTCATTGTTGTCTTTATAACTTATTTTTCCAAATTATTTACATAAAATTTTGTTCTTTTAGTCATTTTTAAAATGTGTTACCCTTTTAAGTCATTATTTACAAATTTGTATGATTTGCAACTACAAATCACTCAGAGTTGCATTTCATTTTTCCTTAATTGTGCCTCCTGTTCACAAGCTTGGACTATACATGAATGACAGTGCTACTATTATAATATCTCACATTCTGTTTTGTGTGTTTATGTGTTTTTTCCTGTTCACCTACAGCTTGTTCATGCCACCCAGTCGGCACTGTGAACTGCAACACTACTAATGGTCACTGTCTCTGCAAACTGGGTGTGGCTGGCCCATACTGTGACCAGTGCATGCTTGGATACTGGGCTTTCGGTGACTATGGCTGTAGACCTTGCAACTGTGCAGTCAGCTGTGACCCTCACACTGGAGACTGCATGACTTGGTTAGCATCCGGTTGTGTTAGCGAGTATTGATTAAGACCTTGCGTTAAGACGTCAGCGTTTTTTGTGTGGCCATCTGTTAGGTCAACTTCCAGTATTTTTGTGTGGGTATGACATGGTTAAGATAATAGATAATAATAAAAATGTTGTGGCTGTGTATAGGTCAGATACGCATCAGAACAACACCCTGTTTCGAGTGGAAGAACTATTCTCTGCACTAACCTTTCCAGGTAAGAATTAGTTTGTTTTAATTTAAGCATTTGTTTTAATAGATTATGACAAATGTTATGCCTGTTAGTTCTTTGTCTTGGCAATGGATATGAGCTGAAATTTCAGTACAGTAATTGTTTTCTTTTTCTTTGCAGAGAAATGTGTATGTAAACCACAATCCCTTGGAAACAGCAAAAGTTTTTGCACTATGAAATATTCATATGGTTAGTATGAAACCTTTCAAGCTGACACAGGGGATCTCTGAATTGCAATGTGTTATAAAGCTCAATGTACAATGCACCATCTGACTGAATATGCTGTTATTGGCTGATTGAGTGGGAGGAGGTGTGGCTTTAGCTCTTGTAGGAATTGGAGTACCGGTATTTTAGGGCTAGATATTTCAGGAAACACTTGTTTTATGTGGTAATGGCAACTGCACTGTTCTAGAGTTTAACAAGAACAAAAATAACATTGCCGCCCTCTTGCGCTCAAATCCTGTGTGTGTGTGTGTGTGTGTGTGTGTGTGTGTGTGTGTGTGTGTGTGTGTGTGTGTGTATAGCTCTGAAGGTAAGGGTTCTAGCAGCACATGATAAGGGCTCTCATGCAGAAGTAGATGTGAAGGTTCTGAAGGTTCTGTGGAGCAGACCTGGCCTCAGGCTCACTCGAGGAAACCTCATTCTTTATCCAGAGTCTTGGACATCCAGAGGCTGCACCTGCCCTGTCCTGCACCCGGGTGAGCTTAAAGAAGCACTTGCTCCCACAGTAGCATGTGAGATGAGAGAATGATTCAAATGGCCTGCTGGATGTGTGGCTCACTATGTTGTAGGGGTGGAATACCTCGTAGCTGGGCATGAGGACGTGAGGAGAGGTCGACTCCTGGTCAACGCGAGGAGCTTAGTTAAACCATGGAGAGCCAGCCTCAGTCACAGAATACTTCAATTCCTTAAAATGAAATGCATTTGAGTGAGTGAGAAGGAATGTGAGGGAGAGTGTCTGAGAGACAGTCAGAGACTTTTTAGGGATTGTCTATCTCACTCACTCACACACACTCGAGAGAGAGAGAGAGAGAGAGAGAGAGAGAGAGAGATAGAAAAATGCCTGTGAATGAAAGTAAGCCAGACAGAGCAGACAGAAATGCCAGTAGCCTGTTGTACAGAATGTATATCCACACTATGTACATAATATATGTATGAAATTTTTTATCTCTTGTGAAACACTTGTATATATTATGCATTTTGTACATATGAAGACATGATTAAACTATATTTTGAAGAAAAAGAAAAAAACCCAAAAACAAATCTTCATGGCGTAAGGTAGGCAAAGACAAAGCCACACTGTGGACTTATTTACTTTTGGGCATCGCCTTAACCTTAATTACCTACTTTTATGAAATTACTCAGAGATTTTAATAATAAATTAATCCAAGTTGAAGTCTGTGTTTGTTTCCATTTGTTTCCACCTTACATTCCCCTAATATTATATAGTGCCTTTATCATACCCAAGGTCACTTACATCAAACATGTCTAATCTGATTCTGAACTAATTTTCATGGTCAAATGGAAATAAAAACCTCTTTATTAATTACATTATTATTATTATTATTATTATTAATAATAATAATAATAATTTAATTACATTTGATTTGGCTGTGTGCATCACAGCCCCGTAGTGATCACTTGTGTGTGTATGTGTGTGTGTGTGTGTGTGCATGGACGTAATTTTGATTTCAAAAGTGGGGGGGACATGGATTTGTCGCTATTTAAATATTTGGTTTTAACCGTAAAAACTGGGGGGGACCAAAACCGGCTTTTGAAAAAGTGGGGGGGACATGTCCCCCCCCCCCAAATTACGTCCGTGTGTGTGTGTGTTCTCACTGCCCAGATGGGTGAATGCAGATGACAAATTTTGATTGGGGCAAAAATCACAATTGACAAATATGGCACATGTACAATTTTACATTTACCACATTAAATATATATGAAATTCAGCAAAGTTTAACATTGCCTTCATCTTCTTTGTTGGCCATACTCCAAAACAGGAATCTGCTCTCAATCACATTATCTGCACTCAGGCTGCTTGTAACTCTGGTAATTGCTCACATTTTTCTCCTCATTATTTTTCTTGGCAAAAATTAAATGTACCAGAGAGACCATAAGAAAGGGCAAAGCTTTGCAGCATGCTGCAACAAGATAAAATGACCCTGATGTATAAATGAATTTCCCCCATGGTAAGATGAAACACATCACCTCCTGTGCATTTCATGAACAATAAACTCTGCCCATTAAGATGTTTTTGCTAATTTGCATATGCGATACCTACTTTGTTAACTAGTCATAAATTGTTCATGCTATCACCACAATCTTAGTGTTAAAATACTCAGAAGATTCTGAACCTCAATAATTGTCTTAAAAATGGCTGCCATATGCAAATTAATAATTTAGGAAATTAGTATATTTAGCATAAACAGTTAAAACTCATTAATGCTTAATTGAATTTTGCACGATTTTAAAGTAATGTTGAGTTTGGTGCCAGTAAGTCAGTAGGGAGAACTATGAGTAAACCTATATCTTGACATCTCAACATCAGATCAAACTAACGGATCACTGACCTATAAAATATAAAAGAAATTACGGATGAAATGGTATGTCAAATATTGTGGTGACAATTGGACAATCACCTCTCTGAAGGCCTTTGACATGCTTAAAACTGACCATGAAACTATGGAGTGAGATTACTGTCTTTAATATGAGAGCTCAAAGATAAGGTTAAATCGAGTAAGTCAGACACACTGTGTATGCAAAATAAAGAAAACTGAGCAAAAACTGTGACAGCGAGAGCAGAGAAACAAGAATTGTATGGTTAAGTGCACTCACTTCAGTGTTTTCCATGAGCGTTTCAGTTTTTTGCTCGCTTCTAAAATTTTTCCTCGCTTCATGATTACAAGTGTAAATACGTCACAGACAGGGGCGGACTGGGGAGAAAAAGTGGCCCGGGAGTTCCTGACAGACTGGCCCACTAATATATATATATATATATATATATATATATATATATATATATATATATATATATATATATATATATATATATATATATATATATATGTGTGTGTGTGTGTGTGTGTATATATGTATATGTGTGTGTATACTGTATATGAATCTATACGTAGTGTATATGACGGCGTTTATTGTCATATGGACAATATTAATTCCAGCAATAATATGATTACAAAGCCACATAGTGGCTTTTAAATAGTCCACCATAAGACCACCAAACAAGTTGTTAAATAGTCCACCATAAGACAACCAAACAAGTTGTTTTACGCAAAGTGCATCCTAAAGAACAACCTACAACTCTAACGTGGGTATTTCTTCCTCTTACCTATTTGTGGTGGTTAGTTTTAATCTAAGAATTTCAATAGCTTTAAAAAAACAGTGCACAGTGCTCTGCCTTGAAGACCGCCACTTGCGTCCGTATTAACCGTGTTAAGGTAATTTGCCTTAGACGTTGCAGAGGCGACAGCAGTACATTTAAAATAACATGTTATCTACAATTTAAACTGTTGTATGTTTTCGTAGTCCGGCCCATATTTTCTGGGACAAGTTGGTTTTTTTCTGATCTCCGCTGCATACTGTCAGCCCGCACCAGCTGGCCCAGTCCGCGGCCGCGGTCCAACTCGTTCATGTGTTTACAGGCTCAGACCGCGGCCGCGCTGAGCAGGTTAGTCTGACTGGAGCGGGGGAGGTATTAACACCGTTAAACAGCAGCGTGACTACGGGCCGGGGCCGCAGTGCGCGGCAGTGGCTCCTCCACGGGCTGAGTTAAACCACCGGCGGCCCACCGGCCCACTAACCCATCGGCCCACCGGGGAAATCCCCGGTAGCAATGTATGCCAGTCCGCCCCTGGTCACAGATCAAGGCTTGGTAGATGATTACCTGAACCATCGATTGCATTTTTTAAGAATAACCCACATAATTACACACACATCCATCATAAAAACATAACCACAACATCACATAGAGCAATATCGGAGCCGTGGGTTTACGCGATTTATGTTTCTATGCATAAATAAGAGCTAGACTTTAATTATCCATCACAGCAAATGGGACATCATTATCTATGTCCAAAGACACACTGGTTCAATTCTTTTAAATAAAATACACACTGGCTATACCGAAGTTTACCTGTGACCACATTATCGCAGTATTATCGCAGTACTACAGTAGTATTATGTCTAAATATCTAGTTAGGACAAAACTAGAGTGCTCAATGAACTAAGTTATTATCACTGTAACTCCCGAATATCATCTGTAGCGTCTTTATGCGTGTGCAAATGAGGGGAGTCGGATTCTGCCAGGGAGTCAGAATTTGTTGATTTGAAAAACCCATGTTGGTTTGAAAAAGATTCTCCGTTGTGCCTGCTGCTTGCATGTGCTAAATGAAAATGAGCTCTTTCTTCTTTGATTTACAACTTTGACCTACAACCTGATTCACTTTCTGCTCCGCCCCCTGACGGCTGAAGAAAAACCTACAGAAAAGCCTCACCTCATTGTAAGCCGCATGGTTCAAAGTGTGGGGGAAAAAGTAGGGGCTTATAGTCTGGAAAATGTGGTAATTAAGGGAGCTGGACCTAGTGCTCGCACGAGAGAGAGGAAGAAGTGTGTGTAGTTGCTACTACCAGTTATTCTGTCCTGAGCTCTTCGGCTGGAAATAAAGAGAATTCTACTTTACTTGTAACCCGACTATCTTCTAACCCCTCGGAAAAGAGACCTGGAATTATAGTGACATTCAAATTATAGGTTTACACAAGCATGGCAAATGGTATTAGACAGCAATACTATAATATGATCGATAAAGGCACTTGATGAAAACTTTAATCTAATGTCATTATGATGTTTCTTTGCTTAGAAAAATTATAATAATTAGAAAAATACTTGTCACTAGCTAGTTTGTGCCATCATAGAAGGAATTATCCGTAATTGTTCTGCCTCCAATTCTTTTCTTTTTGTAGCGAAAAATAAGCCGAGTCACGATTTTTGTCCCATCCCCCACTGCCCTGCCCACTTCCCCGTACAAGAGCACAAATCTGTTTTGCAACACGTACACCGAGATATGTGTTGCAAAAGTCGAGATGGGCAGATTTGAAGTTGTGCTGAATTCATGTACATTTCCTGCCAGTGATTTTTTTAAAATTCACGCTCAGATTTTTATTCTACAAGTTCTCACATCAAAACTACAAGTGCAACTTTTAGTTTACAGGTTCTCAAATTGAAACTACAAGTGCAACCTTTAATTTACAAGTTCTCAAATCAGGTCCTTCACGCTCTCAAGTTTTGCAACAGATTTAGCTCCATAGTAATCTCACTCCATATGAAACCTGAACACTATGGACAATTAAAGATTCTCTGCAATTCTGTAACTTTTGAAACATTCAGCCATTAGGGGGTGCTATTCAAGAAAATCAAGTATATCTCCTATATGTTTTGTCATATATCCTATATAAATATTTCATTCATTTAGTATCACAAAATTGTATTCAAATAATTATTTGCAGAGGTGGCCGTGCAGTGGACTGGCGACCTGCCCATGGTGTACCCTGCCTTCGCCCGGAGATGCTGGGATTGGCTCCAGCCCCCCCGTGACCCCGACTAGCGGGATTAAGCGGTTCAGATAATAGATGGATGGATGGATTTGCAGAGGTCCTAACAACTTAGGAGATCTTATGAAGGACTATCATACTTTGATTTGACCAAAATGTGCATAACTGTTTAGTATAACATCCTGAGGAAAACTGCAAAGACAATTTGAGAGACAAATTAGTCACCAGGAGGTTCTACAGGTCATGGCTATTTTGCATATAACTGCATGCCTTGTGTTTTCATACCCAAATAGGAAGAAGTCAGCAACCATAATTCACATCAACACAGAAATCTATCCTACAGTTGAGATAACCAATCCACACAGCAACTCCAAAACAATCCCCAAACTTTAAAGAATAAAATACTTGTACTTTTGGGTTTATGTGCAGTAACAACAAAATGAAAAATTAGTAAATCTATATTAAATCTATATATTGTTAATTTATTTATATATGGACGACAAATTGAGCGTCTTTGGAAGATAACTGGTTTGACTGTGCATGGCCATGCTTACGAAGACTGCAAACTACAAGGAGAAATTGAAAAAGCTGAAACTTATTATTATTCAAATATCATTCAAAGTGCCCATAGCAGTCCAAGAGCTCTTTTTTCCACTGTTAGTAAGTTACTGCATCCTGCAAAATGCACTACCTTAGTTCCATCTACTGAACTATGTCGTCGGTTCATGGCGTTCTTTAATCAGAAAATAGCTACAATCTATTCTCAATTTCCATAGCATCAGCCAATTTTGATTCTTCCTCTACATGTTTTAATGGCACCTGTCTGTCCACTTTCAATACTGTGCAGGAAAGTTTTGTCTCACAGTTAATTATGACTTCTAGAGCCACCACTTGCCAATTAGATCCGATGCCAACATCCTGGGTCAAAGCTTGCCTTTCCACAATTTGCCCTCTTATTACACAGTGCATTAACGTTTCACTGATCACAGGTCTAGTTGCGGCTTCCTTGAAGATGGCTGCCATTACTCCTGTTTTAAAGAAAAATGGCTTAGACCCTGAAAATCTGGTGAACTACAGGCCTATCTCCAATCTTCCTTTCCTTGCCAAAACTCTAGAATGGACTGTAGCTGCCCAGTTAACTGAACACATCAAATCAAATGAACTGTTTGAGGTGTTTCAGTTCGGCTTTAGAAGAAATCATAGCACTGAAACTGCACTACTGAGGGTGGTAAATTATCTTATAGCAGCTGACCAGGGGTTGGTAAACTTACTTATACTATTAGACCTTACAGCTGCATTTGACACAGTCTGCCATAAGATATTACTAACTCGGCTCTGTAATCTGATTGGCATATCTGGAACTGTTCTTGCTTGGTTTCAGTCCTACCTTACAGATAGGCAACAGTTTGTTTCAATTGGAGGTTCTAGATCTGAGTCCTGCATTTTGTCACATGGTGTCCCACAGGGTTCTGTTCTTGGTCCACTACTTTTTATATTGTACTTGCTTCCTCTTGGCAACATTATTAGGGGCCATGGGCTATAGTTTTACTGTTTTGCTGATGATGTGCAGATACACATATGCACTAAACCTTCTGTCAGTCTACCTCCTCCTGTTCTGATTAAGTGTCTAGCTGATGTGAGGACATGGATGAAGGAGAACTTCTTGAGTCTAAACAGTAACAAGACAGAGGCTATATTAATTGCTTCTCCAGGTACACTCAAGAAGATTGGCAATGGTGCTGTCTCTATTCCTGAATTTATTGTCTCATCTTCAACTTAGATCAGAAATCTGGGAGTCATTCTAGACTCAACTCTCTCCTTTGAACAACACATTAAGAACAGCTGTAAGACAGCCTTTTTTCATTTAAGGAACATTTAAGTTTCAACCATTTCTTTCCCATACTGCTGCTGTTCATGCATTTGTGACATCTAGAATTGACTACTGAAATGCTGCATTGCATGGACTCCCGGCTCGGCTGTTGAACAGGCTTCAGTATGTGCAAAACTCAGCTGCGAGGGTTTTGACTCCTACCAGATCCTGGGAGCATATTACGGCTATTCTGGAATGTGTTCACTGGCTCCCTGTCCAGTATCATATTCAGTACAAGGTTATTGTGCTGGTGTTTAAATCTCTGCATGGCTGTGCACCATCCTACCTCAGTAGTTTCCTCCAAACATACTCTCCAGTACGCACCTTGCGCTCGTCCAAGCTGCACATTCTCAAAGTTCCTAGCAGCAAGTTGCGCACTATTGGTGATAGGGCATTTAGTGTGGCTGGGTCAAAGTTATGGAACAGTCTGCTGCTTGAGTTACGTGCTTGCCCATCTATCACTATATTCAGGGCACATCTAAAAACCCATCTTTTTCAGTTGGCTTATGGCTGAGCCTATATTGTTATTATTTGTATTTTTATTTTATTTTCTTTCACCTTTTATTGCTTTTGTCTGTCTCCTGTTTTAACTTTCTTTTATTTTCCTTCTATTGTTCGCTTTTATTGTGCAGTGTCCTTGGGTGTATTGAAAGGCGCTTATTAAATAAAATGTTATTTTATATATATATGTATATATAAATTTTAATTTATGTTAATTTTTTATGTTTGATGTTTTATGGTAAATTTTAATTTACGTGTTCTGTTCTATGTATATATCTATTTTTATTTTTTAATATATATCTATTTTTTAATTTTTATTTATTTTATTTATTTCAACAAGAAATTCTAGTTCTTGTTGAATTGGCTCCGCCCCCCTGTCCATCATTTGTCATCGTGGTTTTCCTTTCCCTTAAACCCCCCGGCACACAGCGAGCAACTAGCTGAGCAAACGGTGTTTACTGTGTGCGGGGGGCTTTATGTTCACCTATCCTGGTTCAGCCCTTCTTAAGTGTAATCTGTTTCACCTATGTCCCGGCTTTACCTTTGTTTGTTGGGTATTTAGACCCCTTGACTCTTCTCAGTCGCTGTCAGTCTTACGTATGGTTGTTACCATGAGTTTCTATAGCCTGCATTTGCTCCCCGTCCTGTCTTATCGGTTCCGGGTTCCTTTGTTCTTTCCGTTCCTGTTATCTTTTTTTCCCCTTTTTCCTAGTAAACTTGACATTTTCTCGCTTTGGTTATGCTCTTCTATGTGTGTCTAATTATCTCTATGCGTGTTGTAGCTAGGGTTTTATGTTCACTTGTATCAGTAAGTTTCTTTTCATTTGTTAAGTAATGTAAACTCGTGCGTCTATCTTGGTTTCCCTGCTCATTCTTTGTATTCACCGCTACATTAATGTTATAAGGTTTTGTGTTTGTTGCAAGTAGGTTTCTCTCGTTAAGTCGTTAAGTGACCTATACCCGTCTGTTTTGGTTTCCCTGCTCTCTTCTGTTTTTCCCTGGATACGTTAAGGTCTCGTCGTCGTGTATCTAGTCTGTTGGTTGCGTTTCTGTGTCAGAACCCTATTGAGATCCCTATTGCGGGTTTCTCCGCATTTGTGTCCGCCCCTGTATTGCGTGAACGCAAAACGTTACAAATATTACGGTATATAAATTACGACCGTTAATTTTGTAGATTTTACTTTACCACAAAGTTTATTTTTTCCAGTGTGCGTATTGTCAGAATGATGACTAATGCCATTGCCTTAGCAAATATTTATGTAAAAAAATGACTGATTTCCAGATAGGCTACTATAATTTATTAAAAATTCATTACTTGTTTGAATGTATTAGGTCGTTATTTCAAGACTATTAATTCTTGAAAAGCCTCTTGGGGGGCTCTTATGCATACATAACTCATGGGTTTGAGGATTAAAATATGTCTTATGTTAATAAAAACTTAAGACTAGATCTTGTTCTTAAACAGCTGCTACGCACCAATGCTCTGTTGATTCACATGAAACTTGTTATGGCAAGCCAAAACACGAGCTGCATGTAAAATACAGTTTCTCCATCATCGCTTCAGATTTGACCATATCAACAGAAAATCGGTGAATAATAAGTAAATAAGTTTTATGTTGATACAAGCATGGACGTAATTTTGTAATAAAAAGTGGGGGGACATGGATTTGTCGCTATTTAAATATTTGGTTTTAACCGTAAAAACTGGGGGGGCCCAACACCGGCTTTTGAAAAAGTGGGGGCTTTTGAAAAAGTCCCCCCCCCCAAATTACTTCCGTGCCGTGGATACAAGATTTTGCAGGTAATTGTGTATCTCCACTCAGAAAACCACCTGCAGGTATTATTACAGTGGTTATATCTTTATATTTGTGTTTATCTTAAAGTTGTGTTCCATTTTGACACTTTTGTTAAGGTGTAGGAACCCTGCAAACATGATTGTTCATTGCGCTGAAGCGCAGCACGCGCGAAGTTACAAAAATCGAGAGGTGCACTACCTCGCGACGCGATAGCGCGCGGGGCACTCGCGCATGGGCGGAGCCACCGCAATTGCGTCATTTTTGCCGCGCAGACCCTCGTGCCGGTCGCGACGCGTCAAGTATAAACCTAGCTGTACGTCAGAAGCTGGTTGACGCTGAAATCTTGCCATACCAAACAATACCACAGGGTGTCACTTCATGACCAATGTATAAAAATGTCAATGTCACATTCTGAATTAGAATTTACCTTACAAAAATACGTATATTCTACAAATATTTTGTCATTGTCAGTTTTTTCAATATTGTTAAACCAAGGGTAAATAATTTCTGGTTAAATGAACCTTAAATGTCTTGTTAAATGACTATGCGAATATATACATTTTCCTTTCGCAATTAAACCTCAGGATATTATCTAGTTTAAGGTTACTGCTCCAGCCAAGTATACATAAAAATAAATGTAAAAAATGTTGTAATAAAAACAATCTACATGGAGTTGTGGGCCTCGCATTTGTCTTTGACGCCTTATAGTTTTATCTGGCAACCTCACGTGAGAGGTGGAGCGCCCGTGAAAAGGTTCGTGTCTCAGTAATCGCGCTGGTCGCCACATCTGTCTGAATCGCACCTGGGATTACGGCATGTCTCGGATTTCAAATCGAAATTGATGGAACTGTTAGCTATCTAAAGGATAAAACATGTCCGAAGTACGAAAATTTACTAAAAGGCTGAGCAAACCCGGAACAGCAGCGGAGCTCCGGCAAAGTGTGTCGGAGGCTGTGCGGACGTCTATTGCTGTGGTTAGTAACCTTAACGTTAACGTGTAACTTGTAAGAATAGCTCGTCTTGTCTGCTATCTGCTCCTCTGGCGCCCATGCATGTTCCAAAATATAAAGAATAGCGGGTTCATTATCTCATATATAAAATATGTTGGAATATTTATTGTGTTTAATTTTTCTCGGCGCTTGCCTCATTCTTGACACATGCAAACTAGCTCAAGCCACAATTTCCCGTTTGCAGTGGGCTGATGCTGCGATTGGGTTCACATAACGTTAGCGAAATACCAGCTTGGCAGCATCTGGAATACAGTTCGGCTCATCAGCAAAACGTATTTGATTTATTTCAGTGCATTGAGAATGATGGGATTGCGTGGCAGAGATTAAGTGCACGAGGTGTTAGTCATTGTAATCCTCCAGTAGGCAAAGCCTGCGGAGACCACATGGACCATTTCTGGTGCCTCCTTTGTGTGCGGAAAAAAATACTATGTGCTTTTTCTTTCGTTATGTTTATTCGTTCTTCTCCGCTTTTAGGCCAGATATAGCAATCTGGTTGGGCATACCCACTTAAACGCATTTGCTTGGATAGACGTGTCCATATATAAAAAAAGATGTATGAACACACTGCTAATGCAGACGGGGTGGTGCGTTTCATCCGTGTGTTGGGCTATTAAATCCGTTAGCTAATAATGCCGCAGGCAAAGTAGCGGATAAATGGTTGCAGCCAGTGTCTTCAGCCTGATGAGTTTGCTGAAGAAGTTATTAACTCATCCTCTGTCGCGTCCTGTTTGTTGGCGACCGGTTGGGAATCGTTGTCAAGGCGAAGGGAAACAGCCAAAGCTCTGTGGAGGTCGCCGGCTCTGCGCAGTTCATGCGGGCATCACAAGGGCTGTGTGCCCTGGGCCTTTTACTAACGACAGCATTTGTTGTGTATTTTTTTATTGTTGTTTTGTGTGGCAACCATGCATGCTAAAGTTTTACACATGTTTACATTTGAGTTTACATTTCTGGAAAAGGCACACTTCTTATGTTGTGCCTAAACTTGGGTTTGGTGTGCCTTTATTCAAAATATAGACTTTTTAAATATAACTTTTAAAACTTTTAAAATGTAACTTTCACTTTGTGAAAGCAATGTTCACAAATTTAATGAGCATATATTGAATAAACAGCATCATACTGTATCTGTACCTACTTTGTTCTTATTTGCACTCCATACGTAGGCGTACAGATTTAACTCTAAAGTGAAAATAAAACGGGGTTCACGCTCAAACACTTCTTTGGTTCACTGAAATGACGATGCTTTAGCGCCAGCAGGTGTGTTTTATACATAGTGGCCTGATGCATATCAGATGTAGCTCTCAGGAACAAGATCAACATCTGGGGGAGCAGTTAGCCTTTTACATTCTTGTGGCATACCTGTTTGTGCATGTCACACTTTCCTCCGACAGACATGTCACAAATTCTAAGTAGTAGCCCATTTTGGCTCCCAGTCAGGATGCAATATGTGGATATGAAAGTAATAACACATCAGTGTTAACGCCTTTCATGCTTGGAGATGGCTGCCAATGGCCGGTGCTACTCTTTTCCCTTTAATGTATGCTTTGACATTCTGTGATTCCGCTACCGTATGCCGAGTTAGTGTTGGGCTCGGCGAGAGGGCCCGTCTCTGTTTGGATCAGACTGAGACAGTTAGAGAGAGCAGTATGAAGTGAGGACCTGTAATTTGACCAGTGTTGGAAGCTGTATTAGACTGGCTGTGGTTTTAGCCCCCTCTGTGCTCATGCTTGTGACACAAGACAGGAAGCTGCTTAGCTTCTGTGTGTGTGTGTGTGTGCGTGTGTGTGCACGCATGTGTGCGTGCGTGTATGTATGTGTGTTTGTGTGTGTGTGTTTGTGTGTGTGTGGGCGTGCGTGCATGCATGCATGTGTGTGCTTGAGAAAGGGGTATTCAAGGATAATGACGTGGTTGCATATCCGGTATCAAAGTAAGTGTGCGCTGTTTTAGTTGCCTTTCGGTCATATCTCACCTTCACAGTGTAAGAGTATGTTGGAATTGAAGCATTCATAGACAGAGAAGTCATTTGCTTTGAAGAAATTCAGTACATGATCACAGCACATTACTATACATGTCAGTGATTTGCAAGACCCTGCCAGGGTGCTCAAAGCTAACAAACATATTTGTAAGTGGCTTATTTAATGTATTGTACTTTTGGTAGCTGGAAATGTTTTAGCTGATGTTGGACCCTAAAATGGGGTCCACCCTTTAATGGGGTCCAACAACTGATGTGAGTATGTCTAACTACAGCAGTCCTGCAGTTCCTCTTAATATATTATTAATCACACCAGGTTCAAACCAATATCGCTAAACACAAAAACTTAAAAAATAGATGGTTTGACTTAGTATCAGAGACATGATGGGTGTTTTAGAGTAATAGATTAATAGTACATGTGTTTGAAATATTGGTTACTAAAGCTGATTATTAAAAATAAAAATAGCTGAATTCTTCTCATCAATGGATATTATAATTGTACAACTATGTTTGTTATTGAATTAGTATAATGTCCTTAGTAAGTGGCATAGTGTGGTAGTCCTGACCGATAGATCTGCATTGTCATCTCGATACGAGCATGTGATGAATAATAAAAATTCACATGCATGAGGTTTGTAAATAAAATGATTTAAAAATTATTTATTTAATGTGATTAATGAGATACATTTTATGAGATAAATTATGAGATGAAACATTCACACCATTTGGTCATATTAAGCCTCAGCTAGATTAGCTACTCTGAGTGGAGTTTCCATGTTCTCCCTGTGTCTGTGTGGGTTTCCTCGGGGGTCTCCGGTTTCCTCCCACAGTCCAAAGACATGGAGGTTAGGTAAATTGGCCCTCCCTGATTCCCTGACAAATTCTCCCTGAGTGTGTCTGTGTGTCTTCATGTTCAATAAAAGCAGTTGTCTGAGTGTGTGTGCATGAATGTGTGTGTGTTTGTATGCCCAGTGGTGGATGGTGCTCTGTCACTAGGGTCTGTCCTCTCTCTCCCCCTCCTGCACCCCATTCAGTCCCCCAGGGGGCTGTGGATCCCGGTAAAGAGTACGCTGTGCGCAATTGGCTGCCGCTTCTCGCCAGTGTGTGATTGGTTGTGTAAGAGTTGTACCTGTGTTAAAATTGTAAAGCGACCTTGAGTATCTAGAAAGGCGCTATATAAGTTGAGCATTCATTCATTCATTCATTCATTCATACCCTTGCCTGGGTTATCACGCCTTTGTTATGTTGGCTTTCTTTTTTTCTTTTTAGTGCAGGTTTAACTCATATTTGTCTTTGTTTCATTAAACTCTTTCAGTTGAAGACTCACGTTTGCTTCCTCCTTTCACACACCAAAACATAGGAACTGTGTAGCTAATATGCACACTTAAATCTGCACACTTAAATCTGCACACTTATACTCTGTTACTCTACTACTGTTAATACTATATATACTCTGTTTGTTCCTCTATTACAGGCATATTCTATGTCTGTTACTTTTCTACTGTTAATACTATATATACTCTTATGTCTGTGCATGTGCAGGAACAAAGAAAGATAATCGAACCACTGGACTATGAAAACGTGGTGTTCCAGAGGAAGGCCCAGATCCACAGTGATCCTCAGAGAGACCTGTTGCTCTGGCCTGCTGATGACGTCTCGGTGAGTCCAGGGGAAACAGCCTCAGTTACGATGCTGCGATGTAGCCGTGGCAGTGTGGACGTGACTGTAAAATGCTGACGTAACTACAACACTAGCAGATTGTGGATTAAGATGAATCCTAGTACAAATTGTCGTTGAGAGGCCAAGCACAGTTAACAGAACTGACAATGTCTAGTCTATATGGGTGAGAAAGAAGCCTGCGTGCACTTTGGATATTTTTACTTGTGTAAAAAAAATAAACAAATCCTTCTGCACTAAAATGTTCCACAGCCTAAGACTCTAGATTGGAACAACCATACCAGACATTTCCTGTAAAAGCAGTAAGCCCTACATTTAGAACCATATTAACACTGCCCTTTGCCTCCTTGCGAGCAGGAATCCCAGATCGCACGACAGAGGAGAACCACGGTCTCGTCGGTGCCTCAGAATGCAGAGAAAGAAGCGAAGAGTCTGTTTGCCAAGGAGGTACGTTGGAGGGTGCTGTCCCATGACTAGAGCCTTGCATGACCAGGACAGTGTCCCTGAACCGGGCACACGAGGCAGCTGCATCCCAGCTCCCCGCACTGTCCGTGGGTTTATGTGTACATCTGGTGCGGCCGTGCCATAAGCGAACAACGTCGTTCTGTTTTGCAGTGCATCAAGATGTACAACACCGACTGGCACGTGATCAACTACAATTATGAGGCTTACTCGGGCTGTTTCCGCACACTGCCCTGGTAGGGTTTTCTCTTAATCTGAATGTTTATTGACGGTGCCGTCGTATTAATTTTTAGATGATAGTTCTACAGTGTTTCAGGGTGCGCAGTGTCAAAATAACACCACATGTTCCCAGCATTAATAGTGAAGGTGTAATGCATATGAAATGCGATTTCAAATGGAGCATTGTAAAAACTACCTAGCTCCAAACAGAGCGATACAACTGCATATCGTATCTAACTCTTGAATATGAACATGAGCACAGTTCTATGTAATTAAACTCTGCTGCGCTCATGTGAGCATTTTTGATTATTGTTCGGTGGATGAACTCCAGTGTACGCAGCACCCTATGACTCGGCACTTTGCTCTCTTCCAGCAAAGGGATGAAGGGGGAGAAACTCCCATCCCACGTGTTCGAGATTGACGAGGAAGAGGAGGTAAGAGAGCTCGAGGGGCCGATTGCACTTACGGAGCAGATCCTCCTGACTCTGGGTGCCACAGGTGCTCAGCACCTTAGTGAACATCTACTGTCTATCTTGGGCCTTCAAGGACAGCACTGGCAGAAGGCAGAGTCACAGGCACATATGTGCGGGAGATCCAGCAGCCAGCCCACAGCAGCATTGAATGAAACCCAAGCTTCCACTCCTATAAATAGCTCATATGAAATGTGTGGCCGAACTGGATAAAATTAGACTGGGACAGCGAGATGCGATTAGAGGGGAAAAATATTGGTTTACTATGTTTGTGTGTGTGTGTGTGTGTGTGTGTGTGTGTGTGTATGTGTGCACACTACCTGCTGCCATTCTAGTCCTTCTAGTTTTACACGAATGTTGGATTGCTAATGATCTGATATCCATGCTGTGATCTGTACATAGCCCCTGTCTGATGACCCAACCATCAGGAATCCTCATAGCTGCCTGTTACATTTAATCAGTGATGGCAAATGAAATGTGCAGA